>NW_027185601.1:2339038-2356015 GCF_028583685.1 Petaurus breviceps papuanus | reverse complement strand
AGGATGCTTAGCTTCCTCCAAGTGGTGCCTACAGATCTCCAGGGGAACTAGGAAAGGGAGCAGCTGCTAGCCTATACCATCTTAGTATGATTCCTTATTTTGAGTGTCAGTTAGTAAGAAAAATCTATGACTAGAAGGAGTAGCACCTCTGGTTCTGACCTCAGCTGTCTTTCTGAGAAGTTTTATGTTAGATCAATCTTAATAGCCACCCTTGAAGCATCTATCTCCATCAAGAACATATAAGCTGGGTTCGGATACAATAAAAAAGGCACATTTATGAAACCTACATTGTCAGCAAAGGTCTCTTTTCCTTGACAATGCATTTTCTGGAAAAGATGGCTACTCCAGGTTAACCAAGAAAATTGTGTAGTGTAGTAGAAAGAAGCTGGGACCAGGAACTGGGAGACTGAAGTAATAAAAATACTAATTAATTGTAATAATAAAATCTGTTATATAGCACTTTACAGATTACAAAGCAATCCCTTCCCAATAATTCCTGAATTGGTGTTGGGTCATTTTTCAGTAGTGTTCCAGTCTCTGTGACCCCATTTGGGTTTTTCTTGCCAAAGATACTGGTGCCATTTCCATCTCTGGCTTATTTTACAAATGAGGAAACTGAGGCAAACAGGGTTAAGTGATTCACAGAGTTAGTAAGTACCTGACGCCAAGTTTGAACTCAGGAAGGTGAGTCTTGCTGACTCCACGCCCAGCACTCTGCACTATGGCGCAACCTAGCTTACGAATTACTGTTACTGAATCCATTTTACAAATGAGAACTAAGGTTCAGAACTTGTCCATGATCAATCACTTAGTAAATGTTAGAATAGGAAGCAGAATTTAGGGGATTTAGGTGAAAATCAAAGTACATGAATTCAAATTCCAACTCTGTTGCACATATTTATGTTCACCTCTCTGTGCCTCAGTTTCTTCACCCACAAAAGAAAGGGTTTGGAGTAAATGGTCTCCCGGATTTCTTTCAGTTACAGAGCGTTTATTCCTTAATCTTATCCTGGCTTTGCCACAAACAAACTGTGTGGCCCCGAGAAAATGATATTAGTTCTCTGGATCTCAAGTTTTCCCACTTATAAAATAAGTGGGTTGGTTGAAATTTCTAAAAAGTAAAGAAAAACAAGCCTGGTTCTAATTCTTTAGTGTTCTAGAATCTAGTGATAAACACCTAGAAATTGATTCAAATGGTTGCAGGATGGATTACTAATACAAGCCAGTTCAAGATACTACTGAATTCAAGCATAAGAAAGGAATCTGTCAGATGGCTAATGGCATTATTCATACTGACATAGAAATTCATAACATGAATAGAGTAGGACATAGTAATAGTGGCCAGAAGCCAGAAATCAATGCACAAATACTTCATATCTCTGGAACCTTGTAAACTCTATGGGTTTACTAAGACAGAGAAAGAAAAACTATATACTTAGGAAATGAAGATTTTTATTTGTAATGATTTAATATAGAAATGAAAGCTGATTTCTGAAAAGAACAATAAGATCATAATATGATATTTCACTCTTATTCTTGAATTAGGATTATTTGATCTACATACTTACTCTTCCTCTTTCATATATGAAGGGTGACCACATGTATTTACTCTAATGCTCTTTTCTATTTTTTATAATTATTTTTTTCACATTGGTTTACAGAGACTATATAGTAAGTTTCATAATGGAAGACCTTGTCTTACCTAATCTTTTTATCTCCCCTAATACTTAGAACAGTGCTCTATATAAAGTGTCTTGTTCTTACAATCTTCTGAAGAGTAGGAGTAACTATCAGAGGGTATGGGGAAACCTTGATGGCAGGAAGTACCAGTGAAATGATACAACATCACTGAGAACCACAATGATGACTAGAAGCAAATGACAGTGACAGAAAGATGGAGTCACAGGATCCAACCTTGAAGACCCTCAATAAAGCTACACCCAAGTTAGAATGAATATCTGGACATAATAGGTCTCTAGTGAAATGGAAAGGGGCTCTGTTGACTTTCTACAGGCTGGAGTGTGAATTTTTCCTGCATTCTTCATGTTCAAACAAGGCCAGTTTTATGCTTAATGCCTTGTAAGAAAGTGTTTATAAGGCTTGTCGATGGTTATCTTTTAAGGAAATACAGATATCAGTAGGGACTGTTACTTAGCACAGCAGATAAAACACCTGAGTTGGAATCAGGAAGACTTATCTTTCTTAGTTCAAATCTGGCCTCAGATACTTACTAACTGTGTGATCCAGGTGTATGGGACAGGTAAAAATGTGGTTTCTCAGAAACTATCTGTAAAGTAAGTAAGTCCTTAGGCCCTAGGCCCAAGTTTCCATTTTTCTAGAAATTATGTGACTTTGAAACTTTAGAAGTCTTTCTATATAGTTGCTCTATTCTAGTCAGCCCTTTTTTTTACCCACCTTACCATAAGAGTTAGGTTTCTATAGAACTGCAAGAATTGCTGAACAAGACTGTTGATAAGCAGGACCAGGCAGTAACCTTGGGAAGTTGAGGCAGTAGCCTTGAGAAAAAGCTCAAACCCTGGTTCCCAGACAAAAACTCCTAGATAATACTAAAAATAATGAAGAATGGAAAGGAGCTGGCAGAGGCAGGTGGATTTGACCAATCAAGGAACAGACAGTAGCCTCAGGGCACTCAAGTCCTGATAAGAATGTGTCTAGGGAAAAACTGAAGGGGGGGTTCAGTATTCTAAGATTGTTACTGCGCCTGCATAATGAACTTCATGTATTATGTATCTTATCCAACAAGATTAGAGCCTCATTAGTAATAATTATGTTAATGTTTGTAACCCTTTTCTTATTTAACCCAGCTTTAGCTTCTGTACCAAGGCCTCCTCTCCTGGGCATTTTTCCAGTGACTGGACCGCCCGCTTCTCGTGAGATTCTAATTAAACTTCCTATCTTCACTTTGAGATCTCCGAGTAGTCAGTTTGGGTTAGGGTCTTTGTACCCCACATACAGGGCAGGTCACTTAACCCCATTTGCCTCAGTTTCCTCATCTATAAAAGGAACTAGAGAAGGAAATGGAAAAGTACTCTATTATCTTTGTCAAGAAAACCCCAAATAGGGTCATGAAGAGTCAGACATGACTGAAAGTACCTGAAAAGCATGGATATTAATATTTCCATGTATCTCCTTTGTTGGTACAGATGAGCCAGAGATGCTATGAAAGGTCTTCAAATTAGACATGTTTTGTCAGGAGACTGAGTCTGATACATGGGCTATAATGATGAAAGATTAACTTCTATCATCACTGTACCTTCCTTGATTGGGACTAAGTTACTCAGTATTAAGCCGAGTGATAAACATTAGAGACTTTCCCAGAAACAATCAGGCTCTTTTGATTTACATCAAAAGAAAAGATGAGACTTGTTGATTGTGCCCAGTTTTTCTGGGGTGAGCTAATTCTCTTTTTGACCAGATCTGTTATTGGGACCAACCTACTTGATGATATTAACCTGGCTTCTCAGACAAGGTTTGCTATTATAAAGAGAGAGGTTCCATATGAAAAGATTAAATTACCTTTTGGATACCAATCAATATGAGGTCAGAGTTTGACCTAGTTTTCCTAAAACCTAATTGCCCATGGTTAAACTGTGTTTGTGGTTCCATTGTGGTTCCACATGAGCAGAGTTAGAAGATGAGACTTTAAAGGTGAGAGGCAGCAGTGATCCAGAGAGCCCCATCTCTCTTCCCCAAGCACTTCTCACCTACAACATTGTGATTATTTTGTTCATTAGCACAGTACAAAGTGG
Source organism: Petaurus breviceps papuanus (assembly GCF_028583685.1). Lineage (NCBI taxonomy): Eukaryota > Metazoa > Chordata > Mammalia > Diprotodontia > Petauridae > Petaurus > Petaurus breviceps. The sequence continues at coordinate 2,352,245 of NW_027185601.1, read as the reverse complement.
ATAATAGCTGCATCCTCATTAGCACTTAAATATTAACCTCATTTATTCTCTGTCTCTTTGGGGCTTTTTTCGTGGGGGCAAAGTTGAATGCATGCCCTGAGTAAACTGCAGGATCTCCCCCAGGAATTGTTGTATCATTATTGGCACAAAGAAAATGCTGTAGTTTGTTTAATCAGGCATTCTTCAGGCTAATTCATGGGATTACCCTGTACCATATTCTCTTAATAACAATTATTCCTTTGTGCAGTACTGTTAATTATAGCCCCACAATGGGTTGTTGCCCCCTTAAATCTAGAGAGGGCTAGCTAGGGATTCCAGAGAAGGGAAAGAAAGTCAAAGTCTAGAGTGTTCCTAAGAAGGCAAAAGTTTCTAATTTATTATATGTGACAAACTCTCCAGTAGACAGAATTCCTGAAATCTGAAATCAAGACACCAGCTGCTTTCACAGAATCACAGGAGTGGAAAGGTTGAAGTGACCTCAGTGAATATCTAATTTGACCCATATATAAAAGATTTCTCTACTGAAATATACATGACAAACTGTCACCTAGCCTCTTAAGAAAGATCATCTCTTGAGGTGGGCCATTCCTCCTTGGGGCAGCTCTAATTGTCACGAAGCTTTTCCTAACACCAAGTGTAAATAGCCTCCACCCACTGCTCCTGGATCTGCTCTCTGAGGCCAAATGGAACAAGACTAATGACTCATATAACAGCCCTTCAGACACTTGTAAAGCACTAATATGCCAGCTCACCTGCCAGTTTTCTTTTCTCCAGTCTAACAAACAGCTCTCCATATGTCATGGATTCAAGGACTGGTTTCTCTCCTCTAGATACTCTTCAGCTCATCAATAATATCCATCTTAAATGATGGTTCCTAGAATTATACACTATATATCAGATGAGGTCTCAAGAGGAAAGGTTACAATAGGGCTATTACTTCCTTATTCTTGGAAGAATGCACACTTAAAAACATTTTTTTTGGAGGGCAGTTGGGCATAAGTGACTTGCCTAAGGTCACACAGCTAGTAAGTGTTAAGTGTCTGAGGGCAGATTTGAACTCAAGTCCTCCTGACTCCAGGGCCTGTGCTCTGTTCACTGTGCTACCTAGCAGCCCTGACCATACACTTCTTAATGCAGCCCACCATCACACCAGCTTTTTGTGCCTTCAGTGCTGACTCATATTTAACTTATCAGCCACCAAAACCTTCAGATCATTTTTTCTCCCTGAAGTGTTGTCAATCCACGCCACTTCTATTTTATACTTCTGAAATTGATTTGTTTGTTCCCAAGTGATAGCTTTTATACTGATTCCTAAAGAATTTCAACCTCCTAGAATGAGCCTAATACTCCTTCTGGATCCTTAATCTAGCATTCATTCAACTTGTTAATCATTTCTCCCAATCTAGTTCAGTTGGAAATTCGATGATCAAATGTAAGGCCAAGCAAAGAAGTACTTTGCGTTTTGTTTCAGCTATTTAAGTGCCTTTGAGTATTGACTTTGATTGTATCAAGTCTGTTGGAAACCATACACATTATGTTGCCCTTTAATAGGCCTAAGGGAGTTTGGAGACCTTCCCTACCCTTAATAGGCCTACCTTCATCACATGGAGTTCATGGTGGGCGGAGTTTGCCTAAACAGAGCCACAAGAAGGGGGTAACAGGAAGGAGTGGAGCAGAGCAGAGAAAAGCTTGAACAGAGCTTGGGACCAGGCAGGTCTGAAAGGGATATCGATAAGATCAAAAGATTGTGAGCTAGAAGGGATCTTAGAGGCCTTACAGGCCATCTGATTTAATACATGATAAAACTCAGGACCAGGGGGGTTCCTCATTGGGCGGAGCTGCGGTCGGCGCTCGAGGTGTCCCGGATGGCGATGAGAGCGGGCAGGCTGGAGCCGGGCTCCGAGGCGTTCGGTGTGAGCTCTCCTCCGGAGTTCGAGTCGGAGTCGGAGTCGGAGCTGGTTTCGGCGTCGTCGGAGTCGTCGGAGCCGGCAGGGGAAGTTGGCTCGAGCGGCAAGCGGGTGGTGCCCGGCATCATATACCTGGGGCGTATCCCGCCGTGCTTCCGGCCCCTGCACGTGCGGAACCTGCTCAGCGTCCACGGCGAGATCGGCCGAGTCTTCTTCCAGCCGGAGGATCGACTGGGCCGAGGGAAGAAGCTGCCCACGACGGCGGGGGGCCGCCGCCCGGGACAGGGCTACACCGAGGGCTGGGTGGAGTTCCGGGACAAGCGGGTGGCCAAGCTGGTGGTGGCCAGCCTGCACAACACGCCCATGGGCGCCCAGCACCGAAGCCCCTTCCGCTACGACCTGTGGAACCTGAAGTACTTGCACCGATTCCAGTGGAGCCATCTGAGTGAGCGCCTGGCCTGTGAGCGGCAGGTCCGGCAGCAGCGTGTTCGAGCAGAGATCTCTCAGGCCAAGCGGGAAACAGACTTTTACCTGCAGAGCGTGGAGAAGAGCAAACATTTCCTGAAGAACGCCGAAGCTGCGTTGGCTGCTTGTGGGGAGGGACCAGTGGTCCAAGAGAAGAGTTGGGGCTTCATCCAGCGCCCCAAGGAGCTGGAGATCAGAAAACACAGAGAGACTCAGGCTCGCCAGGGCTGGGAACAACTGCGAGCCCAGACACACGAGTTTGCCGAGAAGGCCCAGCCAAATGAGCCTTTGCTGACCAAAATTTTCCATTCTGTGGCCTGAGTTTCTGTGAAACTGACTTTAATGACCTCAGCTTGACCAGCATAGTACAAAGGGGCCTGAAAGAATTGTGGAAATCTAGCTCAGCTCTGGATTCATTTTCTGCCCAATGGCAGATTGATTTATCTTATCTAGCAACTGATTTGTCTTGATAACTAAAAGATGCAGCCCTAACTTTCAAGTAACAATAAAGTGTTGCAGTAGGAAAAAAAAAACAAACAAACAACTCAGGACCAGGAAAAGCAAATGATTTGCCCAAGTCATATTCATTTTAAGTGACAAAGCCATGATTCAGACCCCAGTACTGTGACTCAAAATCTAATGCTCTCTCCATAACAACTAATTGCAGCTTTCTTTAAACTATTGTGCTATATGGTGACTAGAACACTAGACACGGAACAGGGAATTTGAGTTCTAGGCCTAGTTCCCTCACTTGGAAATTTGATATTACTTTCTCATTCTAGAGTAGAGGTTAGCACTTAGCTGATGATAGTGCTTGGAATATAGTAGGCATTTAATAAATATTAAATGGATTGGATTGAGTTGTTTCTTAACTTGAGATGTGAATTTTTAAAAATCTTGATAACTATTTCAATATAATTGGTTTTCTCTGTTATATTTTGTATTTTGTTTCTATATTAAAACAGCTAATTGGCCCTGTGGGTGGACTGCTGCATTTGGAATTTGGAAGATGAGTTCAAATCCTGTGAGGGTCTAAGAAAGTTATTTAACCTTCTCCATTACCAATATGCAAAATGAAGATAATAATAGCACCTGCCTCACAAGATTGTTGTGAGGATTAAATGAGGTAACATTCATAAAGCACTTTGTAAAACGTAAAGTTTTATTAAAATGCTAGCTATTAATTATTTAATACATTATTCTGGAAAAGGATCCAGAAGTTTCATCAGATTACGAAAGTGGTCATGACATACAAAAAAAAGTGGGGGGTTAAGAATTCTTGGGCTAGAAGATTTCCAGCTCTAAGATGATCGTAATTGTAATAATACCTAGCATTTAGATAGTGCCTACTATGTGCCAGGCATTGTGCAAGAGCTTTAAACATACTATCTGAGTTGATTTTCAACATAATCATGGGAGTTAGGTACTATTATTCCTATTTTACAGCTGAGAAAACTGAGGGAAACAGAGGTTATATAGTTCTGTAGTTTTAAGACCCAGAACTTTGAATGATAACCTCATCCTATTGCCAAATCCAGTGCCTGCAATCCAAAGTACTTCTTGGAGGAGTGGAATCATAGCAGGGTGGCTGCCTTTGCTAAAATTGACATCCTTCAAACTCACAATCTGTACTGATTCCATAGCAGGTAACTGGGTAGTCATGACTCATGAAAGGATATTCTGAGTTAAGAATCTCCAGGTCAGGATTTTTGTTACACCATCATACCCCTGCTCTCCAGAATACCATATTTCAGGGAACATCTCAAGAAAAAAAAGTCTCCTTTAAGAACCATTCCATTTTTTTAAACACTGAAAATATGAATATTTTCCTTCTCTTTTCTCCTCTGCAATTCAGTATTCTTCTCCCTTTTCCCATTTAAGAAGTGATGATTACTTTTCCCTTGTGTTTTCTAACGAGGGCAAATTTTTACCTCAAGTAATTTTAACTTTGTTTCTCTTCTAGCAATCATTTAGTGCCAGTTCATTTCCTGGAAGTTGGCCCTGCAAATGTGTTTGTAGTAGAGACAGTAAAAGTTTATTCACCCCCTGTGGCAATGCTGAGTGAGTTCTTTTGTTGCCTCTCCCATCCCTACCAATAATGTCCGGATTCTGAATGATAGGAATGCAGTCCTGGCTGATCTGGAAAAACCCTGCCTCCTTAACCCCAGGAGTATTCCCAGGGACAGAAAGGATAGTAGCAGAATAGAGGTATTTAGAACCTATCTACATGGAGTCTACAGAAACATGGAAGATATTGAACACGTGTAGGAGGTTGGTCATCTGGGTCTTAGGGAAGAAAAGCCATTAGACTAAGTGATTTTAACTTAAACCAGTATTGAGCATGGATATTTGCTAGAAGGTATTAAGGAGAAATGTGTTCCTAAACTTTGGACATATTTCCAGGATTCAAGAAATGAACAAAATTGTAACTTGAGGGAGAAATATGTATTGAGATCCCTCCTTAGGCAATTTAATAAGTTTTCATTTAAGTGCCTACTGTGTCCAAGTCACTGTACTTTACAGAGGACATGAGGACAAGAGCTAAACTATTCCTGTTCTTAAGGAAGTTATATTCTACTGGGAAGATGCTAAAGATTCGAGATTAAGTAGAAAACATTGGAAATTTCTTTTTCAAATAAAATTTATTTATTTTTAGTATTCAACATTCATTTCCAAAAGATTTTGAGTTACAAATTTTTTTTCTCACCATCTTTCCCCTGTCCCCCACCCCAAAAAAGCAAGCCTAATGAATACCCCAATCTGTTCTCTCATGTCCTCCCCCATATCACCCCGTAACTTCTAGTAGGTCAAGATGGATTTCTGTACCACAGTACAATAAGTATATCTTATTTTCCAGTTGCATGTAAAAAAATTTTTTAAAAATATTTGTTTTTAAAAATTTGAGTTCCAGATTCCTTCCCTCCTCACCCACTCCCACTGGGAAGATAAGCAATTCAATATAGGTTGTAAGTGTGTAGTTACCCAAATCATTTTCATAGTAATTATTGTGAAAGACTAACTGTATTTCCCTCCCTCCTATGCTGCCCCCCACTTATTCTATTTTCTCCTTTGACCCTATCCCTTTCCAAAAATGTTTGCTTCTAACTACCCTCTCCCCCAATCCTCCCTTCTGTTATCCCCCCTTTTATCCCCCCATTTTCCTGTAGGGTAAGATACCCAATTGAGTGTGTATGTTATACCATCCTTAAGCCAAATTCAATAAGAATCAGGTTGTCCCATTCCCTTTCACCTTCCTTCTCTTTCCCTCCATTGTAACAGTGTTCTCTTGCCTCTTTTATATGAGATAATTTACCCTAATCTAGCTCTCCCTTTCTCCTCCCAATAAATTCCTCTCTCACCTCTTAAGTTTATTTTTTAGATATCATCCCTTCATATTCAACACATCCTGTGCCCTCTATGTATACATGAACATACATATGCCCACACTCACATATTTCTAAACACATACACCCTCCTATACATACATATATATGTATACATATGTATATACATATATGTTCCCTTCAAATATCCTCATACTGAGAAAAGTCTTATGAGTTACAATTATCATTTTTCCATGAAGAAATGTAAATAGTTCAACTTTAATAAGTTCCTTATGATTTCTTTTTCCTGTTTACCTTCTCATGCTGCTCTTGCTTTTTGTATTTGAAAGTCAAATTTTCTGTTCAGTTCTGGTTTTTTCATCAAAGAATGCTTGAAAATTTTCTATTTCATTGAATGACCATATTTTTCTCTATAGCATTATACTCAGTTTTGCTGGGTAGGTGATTCTTGGTTTTAGTCCTAGCTCCTTTGACCTCTGGAATATCATATTCCAAGCCCTTCAATCCCTTAATGTAGAAGCTGCTAGGTCTTGTGTTATCCTGATTGTGTTTCCACAATACTCAAATTGTTTCTTCCTGACTGCTTGCAGTATTTTATCCTTGACCTGGGAACTCTGGAATTTGGCTATAATATTCGTAGGAGTTTTCTTTTTGGGATCTTTTTCAAGAGGCTCCCAGCTTCGTGCGATAGACCCTGTCCGCCTGCCAGGCTGCCTTCAGCAGTAGATTTGTTTCTTTCTGTCACTTTGTGGGTTCTGTAGCTCTAAAGTTTGTTTAGAGTCAGTTTTTACATGTATTGGAAGTGACTGGAGCAGGAGACCATACCAAGTTTGTGCTTCTACTCCGCCATCTTGGCTCCACCCTGAAAACATTGAAAATTTCAAAAGGAAAAATGTTTGAAAACTGGGGGGTGAGGGGCATCTGCAAAGGCCTTGTGCAGAAGGTGATATGAGTTGTTCTTTGAAGGAAACTGGAAAGGAAGGAAGGAAGGAAACTTCCGTGAAGTAGAAGTGAAGAAGTTTGGCATATCAAACATGGAGGACCATGTGAGCAAAGGCAAAAAATGTCATGAAGGGAAACACCTGGCAAGCCATTCTTACTGAAACCAGAAATATTAATGTCTCTATGGAAGCCTTTTCTTCTATGATACAGTTTTGAAATTTTACACAATTGCTAGATTCTTGGTTCTTATATATTTGTATAGTCTAGCTATCTAAATAGCAACTGAAACTGATACACAGTTTTGTCTAATTTTCATGTTCAATTCTTTATACAGTGATGTCAAAGCTAATAAAACATATTTTGTAAATAAAAAAAAATGAAAAAAAAAACACTTCAGAGGCTATCCTAAACCTAAAATCCTAGATCAGATCTAGGGTTGGAAGGGACCTTAGAGGCCATCTAGATCAACCCTGCTATTATGCAAGTGAGGAAACTGGCATCATTCTAATCACAAAATATTTTTCCAGGCAAAAAGAACTGGTGTCTGACTCATCTTCTTTAACCCTAGTATAGGATTTCTTAATCTGTGTTCCATGGACCTCTAAATCCATAGAAAGATTTCAGGAAGAATGTGAACTTGAATGGGGAAAAAATTACACCTTTATTTCAATATAAGTGGTTTCCCTTTGTATTCCCATCTATTTTATTTTATGCATTTAAACAAAGTCTTCTGAGAAGAGTTCTCCAGATTGTCAAAACTATTCATGACACAAAACAGAGGAATGTTCCCTGTTCTGGTCATATTTTGTGTGTGCTGGCCAAATCTTTCTCTCCAATTCCAAAAATATTTGAAGACATACTGTGCAAAATGCTAGAGGAAGACATTATTTTTGTAATTATGATTTAGAGTCCAAATGTATGCCTGATAAGATAATTGGAACTAAACTCTAATGATTTGGGTTAAGAATTGAGTGCAAGAAGGACAAGGGTTTCTCCCAGGAGAAGGGAGTATTGGAAAATTTCCTTTAGCGACAGGACTGGTCTTCGGCTAGGAGACGACCCTCTGAGAACAGCAAGGGATCAATGAAACATGCTGTCAATGTGATGCTGCTCAGAATAGGGGAAGAACTGTGATGAGAACTCTTGATCCACTATCATGGGTTGGTAGCTGCAGAAAAGCTATAGACAGAGGAAGGAGAGATATGATCCATATGGCCAGAGGAATAGTTGAAAGAAATAATGGTGAAGACTGAGCTCAAGTCTCATTAAAAGTCAAGAATAGGGGAGCAACATTAGAGATTCCTCTGATAGGGAGCCTATGCAGGGCATGATGGTAAGAGACGAGGACTCCATGGGCAACCTGGGAGAGTTACTCACTGGCTAATAGCATAATTCCTAGGAGTTCCTATAGACCCAATTTGTTTTATTTTCTGGGTGCAGGTAGTGAGCAAGAAAAATGAGAAATCTTCCCAAGGATAACCTTCTGACAAAAGTTGAGACCCTTAGACACTAAGATTACATGTTATACAATCAAAGCATTTAGAACTGGGAGGTCCCTCAGGTACCATCTAGCCCACCTCCCTCATTTTAGCAATGGAAAACAACAACCACAAAGGGCTATTTTTGTAAAGTGATTTGCTCAAACCTAGGCCCATAACTTTAAACTCAGTGATCTTATCACCATACTATGCCTAAAGACTATCTGAAAAAATGAATGATTGAAAGAAAAACATTTCTTATCAAAAACTTATTATAAACTGGCCTTGATGCTAAGCACTGTGGATGCAAATACAAGATAGTAACTGCTGTTTTATATTCTAAACAGGGAAAAGCAAAAACTTTTGAGGGACTGGGGTCCAAGGAGGGTTGATTTGATTTATGAAATTATGGGGATCTCCAGTGAATGTAATCATATGGCAATTGAATGAATCGGTTTTCTGGGAATGGTAACCTTTCTAGGATTAGTGTTACTAGAGAAAAATTGCAAAGCCTGTGGTGATAAGGAGAGGGCATGGCAGAAGGATGGATGAAGAACATTGTGGTGGACCTGATGTTCTTACTAGAGTCCTACTGACTAACTTAATTTGGCCCTTAGCAAAACATGCTGAGATGGGGTTTCTTTAATCCTGTATCTCAGAGTATAATCTTTTCTCTTGTGGTGGGAGGAGGAAGTTAGCCCTTTCAGAGCTTCTGAAGATTCAACTTAAAACATTAGACCTGTGATTATTGCTAAGATTTTTGCAGCTACTTAGTGGGTGCAGGGTTGTGGTCTTTTTTTTTTTTTATTCTTCCCATGAGGAATGGGGATTTTACATCATATGTTATCCCCACAGTGATAATTGAATAATGAATTCAATCAAAACCTTCTTCTTTGGCATAATTGTTTGTCTCTTTTATTATGCTGTCTACTAATTCTTCAGTAAAATATAATGTGAAATAGTCTATGGGCTCTTTTATGTTACTCGGGACTTGTGGTCCGGTTATTTCTTCGTGTAAATCAAAATTTATCGTGGCTGGAGGAACGTCCGATTCGGTAACATCTTCCCACTCTTCACTTGACGATACGTTGTCATGTTGCCGTGTGTTTTCTTCCGTACTACTATTATTGCTTTTGCTATCTATGCGAACAATTAGTTTCCTTCTAGGTTGAACATATCACTATCACTGCTGTCGTTTTGTTCTACAGTTAGTCTTTCTAACATGTCTGTATAGAGGTCTATCTGGAGCTCATCTTCACTACTACTTGTGTCATGAGACTCATTCGTGGTTGGACGCTTTGCCATTGTTCTAATAAAAAATATGAATAAATGCATGGGTTGAAAATTTCTAATTGTTATTACTGACAAGATGATATTTACCAAAATAGCTTTCACCAAACAATTTATTCACTAAGAATCACTTTTCTGATTTTCTCACTCGTTAGATCTATGTGCACTGCTCGAAGCTTTAAACCAAAATGAGCTCAGCTTTGAAAATCTTTTCCTCCAGATGTAGACTTGTTTATTTGTAATTATATATCTCACTATACAGTGTGCGCTATGTTCGAAAAATGACCTTTCTTCTACAAACTCCCCTTATCGCTCTTTTCAAGTGGCGTCACGAAGTGCTCAGGGCGTCGTGAGCACGCATCTCACGTTCTCGTCCACACAAAACCTGCTGACATTTCTTGTATATATCTTAATAATTTTACGATATTTTGATTTAATTTCTTGTGCCATTTCAAGATAAAACTTCAGGGAAACATGCATGTCTCAAAAAATTGCGTTGAAATAACTCAATTCCCCGTAATCACTAATAAACTGTAATGTCCCCTGAGAGGGGACAGCGGAGTGCAAAGCATTAAAGAACTTAGAATGGGCAATGAGGAAACAAAACTATCACACTTTGTGGATGATATGATGGCATACTTGGAGAATCAACTAAAAAAGAATAGCTGAAATGATCAATTTTAGCAATTTCAAGATATTAAAAATACCATATAAATCATCAACATTTCTATATATTATTGAGAAATATTAGCAGCCAGAGATAGAAGGAAAAATTCTATTTAATGTAACTGCAGACAATATAAAATCCTTTAGAGTTTACCTGCCTCTCCCCCCAAAAAAAATCAGGAACAAAATAAAAAAAACCAACTACTTTTCACACAAATAAAATAAGATAAAATAAGATTTAAACAATTAGAAAAAATGTCTTTTAATCATTGGTAGGCCAAGTCTATATAATAAAAATGGCAATTCTACCTAAATTAACATATTTATACAGTGCCATACCAATAAGACTACCATTAAAGTATTTTATATAGCAAAAAAAAAAATTGTAACAAAATTCATCTGGAAGAACAAAAATATTAGGGGAATTAAAAGAAAAAAAATGAAGGTGGCCTAGCTGTATATCAAACTATATTATAAAGAAATAATCATGAAAACAATCTAATACTATCTAAGAAATCTTTCTCTGTTCTATCATTCCATCTGCACCATTGCTCTGGCTTCAATTTCCTCACTTCACATTCTTGACTATATTAACCATTCACTGTCTTACTCTCTTCAACTGTTATCCAAACTCTTCTAACCTTCATCTCATTTTCAGGAGGAGGAGTATTCCAACTTCTCCCTCATGCTAGTTAATTTATTTTGTTCCTTGAGCAGTATCAAGACCATCCTCATGATTTGCTTGTTTTAGCAGATTAAATTCTTAAATTGTTGACATCACTTCCTTAGTTGGCTGGTTGGTTGGCTGTCTACCTTCATTCTCAAAGAGGACCAAAATGACATCACTATGCTAAAGTCAATTTTCAATGTGCCTGACTGTGACTGATTGGAACAATACTAGTTCTGAATCCTCTACCACAGGTCAGGCACAAATAACCCACATGAACATTTGGGGTGGATATTCTAAATTTGCACATCCTGCAATGCCTTTGAGCTATTTCAATACTGCTTTGCTCATAGAACACAGCAGCTTCTCTGATGTGGGCACACTATGCTGAATAGTCCTGTGCCAGTGTCTCCCATGCTACACAATCAATTCCAAAGTTCTTGAGAGAGAACTTGAGAGTGTCCTTGTATTGCTTCTTCTGACCACCATGTGAATGCTTGCCTTGCTTGCCTCCATAAAATAGTCTTTTTGGCAAGCATACATTTTATATTTGAACAACATGGCCAGACCATTGTATCAGCAACTGCACTGGCATACCCAGGATGGTGGCTAGCACAGGTTCTTAGATCTGCTTTACTAGTTAAGATAGCCATTCAAGGAGTCAACAACCTTTTTAATTACATTTGTTATTTCAGAGAAAAAATCAGCACCCTGAACTTCAGAGAAAATCCAAACAAAGAAAACAGAAAAAGCAAGTAGAGAAATAAAGACCAACAAACAGGGTTTCTAACTGTCTAAGAAATCAGCACAGATCAACACACAGATCCAACTGTCTGAGCAAGGCAATATATACATAGTTGCCAGAGAGAGAAACACAAACATCTGGATTTTTCAAAGCCTCTTTGAAGAATCTCATCTTGTCAAATCTCATCTGGTCAAATCACAAGAACACTCTACCAGTGAGTGAGCCCCCAATGCAAAATGCTACCTCAGAGTATATACACTCTTTTTAGAGCCAGAGGGCATCACAACCCTCATGACTCAGTGCCTAATTAGAAATTAACAAAAGCTATGAAAATCTTCCTATAAGCAAGCTTCTCCAAAGCAAGCTTCCCTCAATGGGATGCATGTGAGGCCTATTAATTGGCTTGGGGAAAATCTTATATCCGATTAACATTACACCCAGTTGGAGTTGTGCTCTCTGAAGCAGAGTTTGAATGCTTGGCAGTTTAATTCAAGTAAGGACCTCAGTGTCTGGTACATTATCCTGCCAGATGATCTTTAGAATCTTCCCAAGACAATTCAAATAGAAGTGATTCAGTTTCCTGGCATGGTGCTGTTATAATGTCCAGGTTTCACAGGCATACAACAATGAGGTCAGCACAGCAGCTCTGTAGACCTTCAGTTTGGTAGTAAGTTTAATATTTCTTCTCTCCCATACTTTCCTTCAGAGTCTCCCAAACATTGAGCCAGCTCTGGCAATGCATGCATCAACCTCATTATCAATGTGTACATCTCTGGAAAGTATGCTTCCTTGGTACCTTGAATATAAACCAGCCGTGAAGGTTTGCAAGTGTCCTCTCTGATGTTTCATTTGTTGATCATAATGGATAATTCAGGAAAGGGAGGTCTGTTAGCTGAATCTCCTTGGAACATCTTCAATGTTATTCTGGTAGAATATCTTCTGCTTCAACCAAGTAAATTTCCTTTTCATTATCTCCAATTTATTCTGTATATGTATGTATATACATATACACATATATGTATATATATAAATTTTCAGGTCTATTCCCAGTTAGACTCTGAAATCCTTGAGAGCAGGACAGTCTTTCACCTATCTTTATATCTACTACACTTAGTATGGCCCCTAGAACTTAGTAAGTGTTTAATACTTGCTTATTGTCTGATTGTTAACTGTTATGTGACATCTGAGTATCTCATTTTGTTCCTTTATTGAACATAAATCACCACAGAATTGATCTTAGTGAGACCCAGGAAAGAACAATGTAACTCACTTATCTAGGTGGAGATTACGAATGCCTGCAGAGCAGTTTTTAAAACTCAGAATGAAGCATGAAAGGCCATTGAGAAGCCAAAAGAGAGACCAAAGACTCCAGGGACACATGTACTTTATTCATAAGGGGAAAAAGAAAAAGACACTCATTCAGAGTTCATATGATTAAGATCTAGAATTTTAAAACTGGGAAGAACCTCATCAAGACAGAAAGCAAAGCAATTCACAGGATTAACCATTTTTTATTTAGAACGCTCTGATTGTTGGAATGTACTTCACTGTGTGCGAGATAACGTTTTAAGTATGCAATAACAACAAAATAGAAAGTAAAACAGTCCCTGCCTCACAGTAACTTAACATTCTGCAAGAACTGTCAGAGGCAATAGTCACAGTGGATCTCTCCTCTCCTCAGTAGAAACAGCTCCCATCAAATG
>NW_027185601.1:2279066-2339028 GCF_028583685.1 Petaurus breviceps papuanus | reverse complement strand
AACAGAGACCACTGTGGGGAGCCAAGAAGGCCTGATCCAGAACTCAGATAAAAACTTTTAACAGTGTGCTTTAAAATAAGAGCTCTTTGAGATGTGGCTTTTGGTTAAGCTTGCTCCTGAGTTCTTTATTATGGGTTACACTTAAAAGGATGTTACCTGAGTTCTGAGATCAATAGGCTATACCCCAAGACTTTAGTTATTGAGAGCCAAAATATTTGATTCTTGGGGGTCAGTTCCTATGCAGATGTCCTTGATGATTGTGGCTTTGGTTTCTGGCCTTGAAGCTAGCTCTCCAGAGCATCCTTTGTTATGTGAATGCATATGATAGGAGTTAACCGACCTTTCCTAAGACTTTTTGGGGCATAGATAACAAGGACTTATCCAATTCTCATCTACTTCCAGGATATGACAGACTATGCTATTGATAAGAGCACTTGAATCTTTGTCTGCTTGATCTTTAAAAACCTTGTTCAAAGAATCATTAAATGGAGTTCATGGTTCTTCCTCGAACTACTCATATAGCCTGGTCATTTCTTATTCACAGCTCTGATCATGCTTAGTGTTGGACACTGAGAAGCCCACGGCAGACCACAGTGACAGAAACAGAGTAGATGCCACCAGGAGGGTCATGTGTTATGTAGTCTCTGAAGCTGGAGCTCCCATTCTTCCAAACTAAGTAACGTTAAAGATCGGAGAAGATACTGGGGTAGGGGTATGCCATCACTTTATTGAGTCAAAATTTACTTTCTCCCACATCCTAGTAATTTCCATCTTTTGGTGCTAGTTCTCCTCTTAAGAAATAGCAAAGAATAAGTCTAACCCTTCTTTTCACATGATACGACTTCCTCTTCACACATGGGATCATTGGATCTACACATGATAGGGACCTTAGAGGATAGCTAATCTAACTCCCTCATTTTACAGAGGAAACAATTCCAGCCCAGACAGTCATTGTCGGAATTTGCTCAAGTAATCAAGAACAGTCTACATACTCATCCTTCCTCAAAATAAGACCAAGTTAACCTCTAGCTATATTGTCTGAATTTGCTCAAGTAATAAAAGACAGCTTAGATATTTATCCTTCCTCAAAATAAGACCAAGGTTAACCTCTCACTTATAGAAGAAATGTCTTGGACAGTTTCATTATCTATGTGTAAGCAGAATTGACAAAATTAACCTTAAGCAAAACTATGAATAAGGAGGTCTTCCTCTTCTCTCCTCCTCACTCCTCTCAAGAATTCAGTGTCCTCCAGGTAATCTCAGAGATCCTGCAGAGATGTACTTGAAGTTGCCTTTCTCTGGCAGATATTTCTTTACAGAATTCCTCTTACATCTTCTGCCTATTCCATTAAAATTCAAATTCCCTCATTACCTGTCTCTCAACTCCAATTCACAAAACAAAGAAATGAGATAAATAATGACTAGATTGGTGTAAGGACTGGGTATTTTTTTCCCCACTGATACATGAAATTCCTGGGTGAGCAAATTCTCTCCACCAAGAGAAGTTGGCAACTTCTCTGCCATTTATTGTCTTAGAGAATTGTCCAGAGCATTGAATGTTCTATGTTTTGCCCAGGGTCACACAGCAAGGAAATGACAGAGGTAGGTCAGATCTCTATCCATTTTGCCACAGGCTAAGAATGTTCAATGCATTGCCCATCCTGGAATTTAAAGAAAGGACTTTTATTCACTAATTCCCCAATGGTAGTAAAGAAAGTCTGTTTGTTTAGGGGGGAGGTAGGTAAGAAAGGATTCTCTATACCATACAACTATGTGAGATTGAATTTCCATCTCAAATTTAACTTCTCACAGGATCAACTGTGTGAGAGAATATTAAAATGATTTTTTTCCCAAATGACAGGAATAAACTGATGTCCTTTCTTATTTCCAGAGTTTAGCATTCATTTATAAATGGAAAAAGAATGCAAGTATTATTAAACATACATATTTTATGTACATACATATATGTACATGCATATATATACAGTGTAACTGTGTATGTGTGTGTGTACATGCACCTACATGCATGTTTATTCCTTCTAGTAGGAGATAAAACCAGTCTCTGATTTGTCCACTGGATTTTTTCAATGATAAAAGTAGGGAGAGATTTTGAATTTACCCAGGGAGGAGCAGAAATAAACCTGACATCAGGTCTTTTGATTAAAGATTCATATGTATTTTTTACTCTATTTTCCCCTCAAGGTAGCTGGAAATAAAGATTTTTTTTCATACAAAATTTCAAAGATAGGTAGGTAATTCTTGCTTCCCCTAGGACTGTTACATAGTTGGTAGCATTAGAAAGTGACTCTGTACTTAGAAGAAAGTGGCCTTCTAGCTATGACATGAACAAAAGCATCTAAGACTCATAGAATGCTAAAATGAGAAAGGACCTTAGAGATCATCGAGTTTAACTCCCATTTTATAGATGAGGAAACAGAGGTCCAGAGAAATTAAGTGAGCTGCTCATGGCTTATAACAATTACAGAAGTCTAATTACAGTAATGGAATGAGCATAGCAATCAAGTTACCCTTATTTACCCTTATGAGAGCATATGTTCACATTTCTCCCTTTAAGATTCTCAGAACACTTTCCTCATACCAATTCTGAGATACTTTTTGCTAGTATTTTTATCCACAACCTCCAAAGAAAGACTGAAGGTAAGTAAAGTAAGTAGCCTAGGGTTACACAGATGGTAAGTGTCAGAACTAACACTGTCATCCAAATCTTATAAAGCTAAGATCAAAGCTTTCTCCATTTTACTGTGCTGTTTCATTTTTTTAAGTATCAATTCATAGAAATGCAAGCTTTCTAGTTTAAAAAAGCATTTTTCTCAGAATCTTATGAGACAAGTAGTGTGAATGTCATTGTTCCCACGTCTTAAGAGGGGAAGCTGACGCTTGGAGATTCAGACAACCAGCAAAAGAGAGAGGACTCACACACTGGTCTTACTTGAAGACTGGTATTTGTTCCACTAGCCTAGTGACTTTGGTTCAAAGGATTGTACTAAAAATTCTTTAATAATGCTTTAAACAGTAAATAATCGCAGAATATTATTAGTAGTAAATTTAGTTATGGTGGTCTGACAATAGTTACTGTTGAAAAAAGTTCTTAGAACAACACCACAAACAATTGGGAACTGCTCTTTTATACCATAGTCCCTTTGATACCCATTATTAAAGCATCAACCTGTCTCCAAGTAAACTTAGTTTCACTATTTTTCTACCACTAAATATTTCTTACCCTCTTCTGGGTTATATTTCTCAAGGATAATATTAGGCAGGAAGACCCACCTAACATTCACAGAGCAAATGTAAGTATCTGTCAAGAAAAATGGAAGCAAGGAATATTTTTTAGTTACTTTTCTAGAACATTACTAGAGATCTCTGAATAGCCCCTATGGAATGATTCTGGAGTGCCATTAGCAGTTTTACAAACAGTAGCATTGACTTAGGCACTGTGGAGCAGTCAAAAGCATAATAAATGGTCCCTATCCTCTTGTACTTATAAAAGCTCTTATGGCAAGACTGGACTGTCTCTTAGGAGGTATGTAAGTTGCTAAAGGGTGCAGAAAGTCATATTTCTTTCAGGTGAGAATTGATAACACTTTTCTTTGAATCTTTTCTGGAGGGCTGGCCTTCTGTTACACTGAGAGTCAAAAAAAAAAAACTCAATGAAGAAGAGAGAGAAGAAGAGAGAGTGCAGGGGTTAGGTTGGCAGATGGAAGACCCCTTCCAGAAGACTTACAGACTCACTGTAGTAACTGAAGCCTTTGCCTTTCTTTGGCCCCCAACTGGGTTTATTAAGAGTCACTAGAGTTACTAGATTCTGGCCAATAGGAGAAATTCTTAAAAGAATGGGGAGTCATTTTTTTTTGTTGTTGTTGCCCAGAACAATGGATGAATAGGCTTATTACTAACAGTCACTTTGATATTTAAATATTTGTCATACTAGTTATATACTTTGTTTAAACAATAGTTGCCTAAAATAATTTTAGTGGCTTCAACAATTTGTGTTTCCCAATATGAAAATGAAAAAAGGGGGTAAATCTTATCGATATTTATTTGGATAAATTCAGCTGGTTGGGAAATCAATATCCTGGCAGGGCAATCAATAGACTACCTGGGGACTCTAAGTATTTTAGGAATTCAATTTTTGTTTTAAGGTGTAAAAAAAGCCTTGTGGGGAAAAGAAAATGCCCCAAATTACTAAGAGACTTCTAAATCGCCAAGGAAGAATCATTTTTCTGCCTTTGCCATCCTGGTGTTCTCTCCAACTCTCCTCTCATCCCTCCTCAGAGAACATTTTCAAACTCCCATTGCATGATGAGTCTTTTCTTCTTGATTAGAAGAAATATATCTCTGAGAATCCTTAGAGATGTATATCTCCTTGGAGGCAGCTAGTCCAACCTTATGAGTAGAGTTGTTGCATAACTTAAGAGGTTGTTGAGGAGCTAAAACATGGAATATAAAGTTTTCAAATGCTGAATTGATTATACAATCAATAAAAGATTAGTGAAGGGACAGACTATTATAGTCCTAATCAATGAAGGCTTCATTCAGTCAAGATTTTCTAACCATTTATTAAATTCCATCTATAGACGAAGCACTGTTGGACGCTTAGAGAAGGTACCAAGATTAACAGTACCTAGGTGTCCCTTGCCTGCCTAGTTGCATTTACTGCATTCCCACCTTTACTCTCTGGATGTCTACTCCTTGCCAGCAGCCTTCTTACCCAGGACATGGCTCCACTCCTCTAGCCCTGTCCTCTTCTCGGTGAGACAGGTCAGACCAGCATTTCATGACATGCCTAGGCTAACCATGTACATTTTACTCCTGGGCTCTGTTTCTGAATCTTTGGACTTTTCCATCTCCTTCCCAGCAACTTTGCCCTCATGATAATACTCTTCTCACATATTGGGAAACACAAATTGTTGAAGCCACTAACATTATTTTATGGAACTATTGTTTAAATAAAGTACATAACTAGTATGACAAATATTTAAAAATCAAAGTGACTGTTAGTAATAAGCCTTGTTTCTGGTTTCTAGGGACCTTTTTATATGTCACCTTCACTCATTAGACCACAAGTTTCTTGAACATAGAAAATTACCTTCTTAGGTAAAGGGTAAAAAAATTCTTTTGCTTATATTTGCATTCCCAGCATCTACTAGGATTTCAATAAGTGCATATTCTGTTTCAATCCTCTCCTCCTTTGTGTGTATGTGTGTTGTGTTGTGTGTGTGTGTGTGTGTGTGTGTGTGTGTGAATCTCTAAGGCCCAGCAATGGGAGTCCATGTCAAAGTTTGTAGGCAGCCAACCCTTTCAAGGAAGGAAGCCCCCACTGGTCTCCTTAAAAGAGTGCAGTAGAAGATCAAAAACAGCCAAGAGCAATCATCAGTTGGCTATGATACCTTCACAAGACAATGTTGTAGAGGCAAAGTTTTGTATTGAATTCTTTTAGTTTGAAAGTTTGAGACTACTCTTCCTAGTGACTAAGATAGTGTAGGGGGAGAATAAGTCTGTAAATATTGGAGTTGGAGAAGTGAAATCAATGCTTGCACTTCCTGTTGTTGCTGTATTTTCATAGTTAATACCTCCTTGTTTCAAAAAGAAAACATACATGATGTCTGTCTTTAAGGAACTTATCAAAAAGCTACTATGGGATTTGAACTGCCTTGAAGGAATGGTAGGATTTGGTGATTGGGTGGGGGGAGAAACAGATAATGAATAAATTGGAAAGTCTATTCCAAGAAAGAGTAAAAGGATGAAAGTAGGAATGGTTGAATAAATCATGTTCACAAGGCACTGAGGGAGATGAAAATAGTGAAGAACAGAGATTGGGTAGAATGTGGAACCAACTTTAGATAGGAGTCAGATCAGCTTATGGAATACCCTGAAACAAAGGCAAGGGAATTTTACATCAAGCAGCAAACAATCAAGAACCACTGTTAGTTCCTGGGAAGTACATGCACCTGAAGAAAATATCCTTTTAGGAAGATTGGTTGGTAGGTGAGTACTATGCATCAAAGATGAGGAGAGAGACAGGAAAAGTCAGAGAGGTAAATATGGGTCGGAGAGACCTGGTGTCACTTTAACAAATCAAATGTAAAGGGAGGAGACATCAGTCTAGGGAAGCGACCATGGGAACACAGAAGAAGAGGTTTGATCGCCTCTGCTGGTTCTTGCACAGATTAAATGGTATCAGGGGACATGGTCTACTGCAGTCAAAGTTTAGAATGAGACCTCAACTTAACCTATACACACTGAAAGCCCTTAGTTCTGTGGGAAATGGACAAGGATCTTCCCTATATTTTCTGTGATTTGCATAATTGGTAGATCTTTTATACCTGCAACTTAAACCAATAACTGAGAGAAAACTTAGAATTTATAGAGCCAATTCCAACTCTGGAGGTAAATTTAGCCACAAGATCAGATTTATGTGTATACATATTTACATACATATGTGTGTATAGACATACATGCATTCAAATATATGTATGTTTGTGTCCATGTGTCTGTATGAATATTATGTATGTGTGTATGCATGATCTATCTATCTATCTATCTATCTATCTATCTATCTATCTATCTATCTATCTATCTGGAATTCCAGAACTACTGTAACTATTTCCTAAAAGCTTCCCTGACCAGACTTTTTTCTCATTGAGGAACTATCATTGGCTTTACAAAAGTTACATAGATGAGGAAAGTTTTCAGATCAAATGATTTCAAATAAGTACATTGGTGTAGGCAGCTCCCAAAGAGAAAACTTCCTCACAAACTCTATCATAAACTTTGGCACAAATCTGAAATACATGAAAGTACAAAATAATGAATTTCGCTGACATGGATGCATAATTCAAATTCACACATCATATTTTTATTTAACTAGAATCAATGGTCACATTTTACACAACTATGAACTTGAACAGTAAAATGTGAATACATACAACCACTTCGGGGACTTGATTCATTATTTGCACTAATCAAGACTTGACTGTATGGTGTGGGTCATTAAGATGTGAAGTGATTTATTAATACATAGACAAACTGCTAGTATGAGTCAGTGGAAGAACTTGAATTCAGGTCTCCTAGACTCTGAGGCTAGTTCTCTAATACTCCATTTTCTATTTCTTTCCAGACTGATTATAATCACTGATAATACAGGAAGCCTCTGCTTCCTGTGACAAGGACAGGTACACCCTGCATTTATCTCTACTCTTTTATTTCCCTTTTGTACTAAAAGACACCTTATCTTTATTACCACTTCCTACATATTTGCTAAGGATCTATGAGGATCTCCTTGTAATTATACTCTCCCAGAGTACTTGACTAAAATTTAGGCATATCTACTTTGTACTCCTTCCTTAATGTCTTCTGACTCCACCTTTGACTCAGTTTTATCATTTTGAATTATGAATCACCCATTAAAGCTGGGGACATTGCTAAATTTTTTAAGTAATTGTTTTTCATTGAAAAAAAAATTGTTGCTTTTCCAGCGGCAGAGCCAAGATGGTGGAGTAGAAGCACAAACTTGGTGTGAGATCACGCTCCAATCACTTCCAATACATATGAAAAAATGATTCTAAACAAACTTTAGAGCAACAGACCCACAAAGGGACAGAAAGAAACAAATCTCCTGCTGAAGGCAGCCAGGAGGGCCAACAGTAAGGGTCTAATCGACCAAGCTGGCAGCTGAGCACAGTCCTGCATGAGCCTGCAGGTTCTGGACCCAGGGTGGCCCTGACCAGCAGTGGCCAGAAAAGATTTCAGGAGAATGAATCACAAGCATCTGTGGCAGTTTCCAGACTTCTCAACCCATAAACATGAAAGACAAAGTAAAAAGAACTCTGTTGGAATGGGGGGGATGGAAGAACATGGTCTGGCCCCTGCCTCTAGGGTAAGAAAGAGCAGAGATGCAGCAGGCAGCCACTGCCACATGGCTGCTTCCAGAGCTCCTTACCTGGAGATTATAGGGAGACCAAGCAACCATTCAGAGGGCAATTGCTCTTGCTTTGACCTGTGTGGTTCTGGATTATGGTCTTCGGTGGTGGTCCTGGGATGTGTCAACAGTGTGTCAGAGCTTGTGGGGGCTGTAGAGAGGGTACCCTCCTAACAGCTCTGGCAGCTGCAAAATCCCCAGTGATTTGGGAGAAAACTCTCTCTCCATTCTGGAAGCAGGGTTCTACTGTGACAAAGAGCTTAAAAGTCAAGTAATTGGCTGGCAATATGAGCAAACAACAGAAGCAACAACAGACCATAAAATCCTTTTTTGGGGACAAAAAAGATCAAGGCATGGACTGGGAGGAAGACAGCAAAGTCAGAACTCCTGCATCAAAAGCTTCCAAGAAAAATATGAACTGATTACAGGCCACGGAGGAGCTCAAGAAGGATTTTGAAAATCAAGTAAGAGAAGTGGGGGAAAAATTGGGAAGAGAAATGAGAATGATGCAAGAAAATCAAGAATCAAAAGAGGCCCAAAATGCCAGTAAGGAGAAGAATGCTTTAAAAAGCCAAATTTGCCAGATGGAAAAGGAATTTCGAGAACTCACTAAAGAGAATAACTCCTTCAAAATTAGATTGGAGCAATTGGAAGCTAATGACTTTATGATAAATCAAGATACTATAAAACAGATCCAAACAAATGAAAAAATAGAAGGCAATGTGAAATATCTCACTGGAAAAACCACTGACCTAGAAAATAGATCCAGGAGAGATAATTTAAGAAGTATTAGACTACCTGAAAGCCATGATAAAAAAAAAAGCCTAGATACCATCTTTCAAGAAATTATTAAGCAAAAATTCCCTGATATTCTAGAACCTGAGGGCAAAATATAAATTGAAAGAATTCACCAATCACCTCTTGAAAAAAAGATCCCAAAAAGAAAACTCCTAGGAATGTTATAGCCAAATTCCAGAGTTCCCAGGTCAAGGAGAAAATACTGGAAACAGCCAGGAAGATTTGAGTATTGTGGAAACACAATTAGAATTATACAACATCTAGCAGCTTCTACATTAAGGGATTTAAGGGCTTGGAATATGATATTCCAGAGGTCAAAGGAGCTAGGACTAAAAACAAGAATCACCTACCCAGCAAAACTGAGTATAATACTATAGGGAAAAATGTGGCTATTCAACGAAATAGAAGATTTTCAAGCATTCTTGATGAAAAAACCAGAGCTGAACAGAAAATTTGACTTTCAAATACAAGAAGCAAGAGAATCATGAGAAGGTAAACAGGAAGAAGCAATCATAAGGAATTTATTAAAGTTGAACTATTTACATTCCTTCATGGAAAAATGATAATTGTAACTCTTAAGACTTTTCTTAGTATGAGGATAGTTGAATGGAATATATATGTATATATATATGTATACATGCATATTTATGTATGTATAGGAGGGTGTATGTGTATATAAATATATGTGAGTGTAGGCATATGTATGTTCATGTATACATAGACAGAGGGTATGGGATGAGTTGAACATGAAGGGATGATATCCACAAAATAAAATGAAGGGGAAAGAGAGGAATTTATTGGGAGAAGGAGAAAGGGAAAGATAGATTAGAGTAAATTATCTCATATAAAAGAGGCAAGAGGATACTCTTACAATGGAGGGAAAGAGCAGGAAGATGAAAGGGAATGGGACAACCTTATTCACATTGAATTTGGCTTAAGGAGGGTATAACATACACATTCAATTGTGTATCTTACCCTACAGGAAAATAGGGGCTTAAGGGACAAGAGTGGGGATGATAAAAGGGAGGGCATATTGGGGGAGAGGGTAGTTACAAGCAAACATTTTTGAAAAGGGATAGGGTCAAAGAAGAAAATAGAATAAGTGGGGGGCAGCATAGGAGGGAAAGAAATATAGTTAGTCTTTCACAATAACTACTATGAAAATGATTTGGGTAACAACACATGTACAACCTATATTGAATTGGTTATCTTCCCAGTGGATGTGGGTGAGTAGGGAAGAAGGGAAAAAGTCTGGAACACAAAGTTTTAACAACAAATGTTTTAAAAAAGTGTTTTTTACATGCAACTGGGAAATAAGATATACAGGCACTGGGGCATAGAAATCCATCTTGCCCTACTAGAAAGTTGGGGGGTTCATGGGGAAGGATATAACAGAAAACAGATTGGGGGAAGGGGTATTCAATGCACTTTCTATTTTGGGGTGGGTGGAGGGGAAAGATGGGGAGAAAAACTGTAACTCAAAATCTTGTGGAAATGAATGTTGAAAACTAAAAATAATTCTTGTAATAAACATTTATAGTTGAGCAAAACAAATTCCTACACTGGACATGTTAAAAACATATATGACTTATTGTAGACCCTGTGCCTATCACCTCTCTATCAGAAAATGGGTATTGTGCTTCCTCATAGGTCCCCTAGCATCATGGCTGGTTGCTGTGCAGATCAAAGTTCTTAAACCTGACATATATTCTAAGGGAGTCATGGGGACAACTGAGCTACCTATTTATGCATTATGCATTAAACATCCCATTTGGAAGTACCCGCATTCTATTCCTTATTTCTCAGGTGTGATGGTGATAGGACATTGAAGAACTATATAGTTATAACTAATCTTAACAAGGAAGCCAGACTAATTTTATCCACTCTGCCTGAAGCTTAAAGTAGTTTCCACTTCCATTTTTAAAGTTCTTAATTGATTTGGTGCACACACACCTGAACTACATCTCATAAAATATTGACCTGTGCACTCCAGCTTCCAATTTTTACTTATGGCTAAGTCAAAAGTGAACATTAGTTTTTAAAATCATGACCTTGTTAAAATCATTCCTTCAAGCCACAAGGACTAAGCCATCATTATAGTGTTCAAACCTATTATGTATTTTTCTTAAACATGCCATTTGTCAGTGTATTTAATCCTCCTAAGAGTGAGTGACTACTTCAAGCTCTCCATCCATATTCAGACAGGCCTCTGGCTCATTCTCTTAAGAAGCTCCACCACTGCACCTTAATCTTGTCCTGCAGGTCCACTAATCTTACAGTTTAGCACAGACAGAGAGCCAGAAACATGCCCAATACTTTTCACATAGGCTTTTATTATAAGCAAGGGAGAATGAGATGACTTACATTTGCACAAAAGGACAGTGCAGCAGCACATGATGTTTCTTTTCAGACCCTGGTAAAGGCTGCATAATGATGATGATCATCATTAAACACACTCCCCCTCCCCCCCCCCCCCCCGCCACCAAGTCCAACTTATCCATGTTGGGGTTTGGGTGGGGGCCAGGGGAGGATAGAAAGGAGAGGAAAGAAGATAGAGTAAAGGAAGACCATGCAACATGACATTCGGTGGAAGCTTTGTGTGGGATGAGAATATTCCTTTGTTTGGCTTTTAAAGCTTTTTATAACCTCCCTCCTCCTATCTTTATAATCTTCTTATACCTTAATCCATCTTTCCCCCATCCTACTTGGATCAAGTGACACTGACTTTCTTCCAGTTTCTTGAACGTGAAACAGCATTATTTCCTGCCTGAGAATCTTCACTGGCTGACACACACCTTTAATTCTTTCAGTTTCATCTACACCACCTGGCCTTCCCTGGCTTACTTTAAGTCCAAATTAAATTCCTAGTTAATATAAAGAAAACTTTTTCCACTCCCCTTTCTAAATCATCATTTTATCCAACAGCAAAAAGCAATTATTTTATCTACCTGTGCAATAATTTGAAGAATATCAAATATAAAAGAATAGCAGCAGAATAAAGCCTTGTCTTCAACCATTTTTATTAGCTCTCCATTTAAAAATGAGAAAAATTTGATAATAATGATTAAATATATAAACTAACATAGCAACTCATAATAATAAATGCTATTATTCTACGCATTTTATAGATGAAGAAACTAAGGTTGAGAAGTTAAATTACTTGGTCAGTTAAAGACCTAGGGGGATGTGTGAAGTACAACCCAAACTTCCTGACTTTGAAGATAGCTTAACAGATAAAGTTTATATTTTGTATAGTTCAGCATTTTACTATCTGCTGTGTACCAATACCTACAGTACTTTAATGTTTACAAAGTATTTTTAAATAGCCATATTAACTTCAAAGGACCTGTAAAAGAAGATACTATCTTCATACAGAGAAAGAACTAATAAAAAGAAGTGTGTGTGTGTGTGTTTCTGTCTGTGTCTATGTCTATGTGTATGTATGGTCTAATAGTAGTGATCTCTAGGTTGGGGGGGGGAGAAGCAAAGAAAAAAAGCTATTTACATGACAACTTTATTATATAATTAAAAGGAATAGCAAGTTGTATGTAACAGATTTGCAGTTTCATGTGCGATCATTTTTTTTATTCTACTATGCAATAGAAATGCTTGTTTTATTTCATAAATTAAAAATAAAAAATTTAAAAACAAAAATAGAGTAAGGGATACAAGTATTATTCCAATTTTAGAGATATGAAAACTAGATCTCAAACAGGGTAATGACATACCCTTGGTCACCAAGCTAAGTCTCATAACCAGGACTCGAACACAGGTTTCCAATAATAATTCAAGTATACAGCATTTTCTATAGACGGTTTGCAAAATACTTTCTATAGGCTGACAAAAATGTGCATCCGGACCTCAAGGAAAAAGATGAGAAATAGGAATATAGAAATAGAGTTTCTGCATGTAGAAGTGACAGCTGTAGCCTTGAGTGGTAATGACATTATTAAGAGCAAGAATACTGAAAGAGAAATGAAGAATACAGAGTCCATCTTGGAACACCAACATTAAGGGGGTCAAAAGAAGAGGAGGAGCAAGAAAATGAGTCAAAGGAGGAACAACAGTCACAAGGAAAGGAGGATTTAAGAAAAATTGATCATACTCCTCTGCTGTCTAAACCCAGGCAAAGATGAAAAAGTCAGTTTGGCCTGGCTTTGAAAATCCATTGCAACTTATTTTTAAAAGTATAGCAAAGAGATACAGGATGCAGGTCAGAACATGCATATATATAGCAGTTGCTTGAAAAAGGCTAATGAATAAATAAAGGCAGTCACAAAAAATTACTCTTTCAGCCATGCATGCCCTCTTTTTTGGAGCTAATCAGACAGCAACTAAGTAAGCGAAAGGAAAGACTGGGAATTTGGGGAGTGTTTCATGACATTCCTAAATGACATATAATTAATAATATGTCGATATGAGTTTCTACCATGAAGGAGAAATTGAGCTGAATTTTTTTCATAATCTGTACAAAATTTGGTCTTATAATAGACAATAGTATAGAATAAATAATATGACTGTACATATTTAATTTATTTGGGTAAATATATGTTAAATGTTTTAAGTAATGATATAGGAAGAATAATATGACATATTTAACTTATTTGAGGAAATGTATTTTTTTTAATTTTCTGGTCTTTATTAATTTGTTTGTTTACTTTTAGTTTACAGGATTCAATTCCCCCACTCCTTGTGTTTTGAATTTTTTCACCCTTCCTCCCCCCCCCCCCCCCCCCCCCATGGCAGCATACAATCAAGGACAGGATCTGCAAATAGTTTCACATTAGATATTTATTAGTCAGGACTCCAGATAAGCAGCAGCTGTGGCCATTTCCAGATTTATCAACACACAGATGCGAAGGACAAGGTGAGAGGCCAGTGCAGTCTGGACTTTGGGACCCAGGAAGTGGGAGTGCCTGGCTTTTACCCCCGGGGCGAGAAACCATTGAGACGCCAGAACAGCCTGCCAGCGCCACGTGTAGGCTTCAGCTCCTGGCCTGCAGAGTGTAGGGGGACCAAGCACCAGTCTGAGGGGTAATTGCTCTTGCTTTAACCTGCTTGGATCTGGATTGCAGTCTAGGGTGGAGGTCCTGGGGTGTGTGTCCTGCTTGCCAGAGCGTGTGGAGACCTCAGAGAGGGCACCCATCTAATACCTCCGGCAGCTGAGAAAACCCCAGCGTTTGGGACGAAAACTCCCCTGTCTGGTGGCAGAGTCCTACTGTGGCAAAAAGCCCAAAAGTCAAATCATTGAGTGGCAAAATGAGCAGGCAAAGGAAACAAAGCAGACAGAAGATTCCAACATTACACTCCTATTTTGGGAATAAGAAGGAGCAAGGTATGGAACAGGAGGAAATCAGTGAAGTCAGAACTCCTGCACCAAAAGCTTCAGAGGAAAATACAAGCTGGTTACAGGCCATAGAGGACCTTAAGAAGCAGATAAGAGAAGTGGAGGAAAAATTGGGAAGAGAAATGAGAACAATGCAAGAAAATTATGAAATGAGAGTCAACAGCCTGACTGAAGAAAATAATACCTTAAAAAACAGACTGACTCAAATGGCAAAGGAGGCTCAAAAAGGCAATGAGGAGAAGATATTTATTAGTCAGGTTATAAAGAAGGATTTTATAAGATGGAATGAACAATGAGAAAGAGGAAACAAAACCAAACAAGAAAAAGACATAGAGAGGGTAGTTGGAGTTGTCTTATAACCCTGTATTGCTGAGAAGAGTCCAGTCTATCAAAGCTGGTCATCACACATACGTTGTGTCTCTTAACGGTGTACAGATTTCTCTTGGTTCTGCTCTTCTCACTCAGCATCAGTTTGTATAAGCCTCTCCAGGTAAATATGAAGTAATTCTGCTCCTCATTTCTTATAGCACAAAAGTATTCCATTACATTCATACACCACAACTTGTTTAGGCATTCCCCAATTGAGAGGCATCCCCTTAATTTCCAATTCTTTGCCACAACCAAAAGAGCTAGTATAAAAATTTTTATACATATGGGTCTTCCTCCCACTTCTATGATCTCTTTGGGATACAACTCTAGAAGTGGTATTTCTGGGTCAAAGGGTATAAAATTACTTATAACCCTTTGGGCATAGTTCCAGATTGTTCTCCAGAATGGCTGAATCAGTTCACAACTCCACCAACAATACATTAGTGTTCCAATTTGTCCACATCCTCTCCAGCATTTATCATTTTCCTGTTTTGTCATCTTAGCCAATCTCACTGGTGAGATGTTGTACCTCAGAGTTGTTTTGATTTGCATTTCTCTAATCTATAGTGATTGAGAGCATTATTTCATATGCTTATAGATATCTTTAATTTCTTTCTCTGAAAATTGCCTGTTCATATCCTTTGACCATTTATCAATTGAGGAATGACTTGTATTCTTATATATTTGACTCAGTTCTCTGTATATTTTAGAAACCAGGCCTTTATCAGAGACATTGGTTGTAAAAAATTATTTCCCAATTTTCCATTTCCCTCCTAATCTTGGTTACATTGGCTTTGTTTATGCAGAAGCTTTTCAATTTAATGTAATCAAAATTATCCATTTTGCATTTTATAATGTTCTCTATTTCTTGTTGATCATAAAGTCTTCCCCTCTCCACAAATCTGACAGGTAAACTCTTCCTTGGTTTCCAAGATTGCTTACAGTATCATCCTTTATACCTAGATCATGCACCCAGTTAGACTTAATTTTGGTATATGGTGTTAGATAATGGTCTATGCCCAGTTTCTGCCATACTATATTTGGCAGTTTTTGTCAAATACAGAATTCTTATCCCCAAAACTGGGGTCTTTGGGTTTATCAAACAGTAGATTACTATAATCATTGACTGCTGAGTCTCATGTTCCCAGTCTATTACATTGATCTACTGCTATATTCCTCAGCCAGTACCAAGTAGTTTTGATGACTGCTGCTTTATAATACAGATTAAAATATGGTATAGCTAGGCCACCTTCCCTAGCATTTCTTTTCATTAATTTCCTTGATATTCTAGACCTTTTGTTTTTCCAAATGAATTTTTTTACTATTTTTTTTTTGTTCTATAAAGTAATTTTTTGGTAAATCGATTGATATGTCACTAAATATGTAATTTAATTTAGGTAAAATTGTCATTTTTATTATATTAGCTCGACCTATGAGGAAATATATTTTAAAATGTTTCATTTAACACAAGAGCTTTCCTCTTGCTCAAAGCTGACATAAGAAGGGGCTACCTGACTTTGATCCCAACTGACCCCATGATTGGAGCAGGTCCAAATCAGTTTGCCCATTGATACACCTGGAACCTGAGCCTGATGTTTTGACCAGATGTCACCTCTTCCCTCTAGCCTTCTCAATGGACTTACCACTGTTAAGCAAAAAAACGTATGCAATAGATTTCAAAGGCTGTGTTTTCCCCGAGTATCTGTCCTAGGTGTTATATAAACCCTGTCCTCTTTCCCTTTGGGTGCTTCAGTACATGGTGCTGTGAATACGCTCTGAATTGCAATTCTTTTGCCTCATTTAAAAGACCCTCATTTTCGCTGTTTTGGCAGTCTTCTTTATTTCAGGTTGACACCATTAGATAGACCTACACATATCTAGAGCCAAACAGAACCTGAGACATTACCTAGTAAAATCCATTAAGGGGATTTAAGGAAACTGAAGTGCAGCGATGTGATGTGTCTTAACTAAGGTCACACAGTTCGAAAGTATGAAAAACAGGATCTAAATCCAGACCTTCTAAACTACAGAGATAGTGCTCTTTTTATTCACTATTAATGTCAGGCTGATTACAGTACAAAACATATTGTTTACTATTTTAAAACATTTCTCAGTTGTGAATTTTTCACTTTTTTGATTAAGCCACCTCCAAAAAGGCCTGACCAACCTTAGGATAATATAAAAATGCAAGAAAATGTCAAAACAATGGGGATTTGCTTGAGAAAATTGGATATGAAAGTAAAAATTTAAGGAAGATATCCTAACACAATGTTTGAGACTGTAATAAGACATTTCTTCAGCATACTTAGAAAATTATGCTAGCAATCCTTGATGCCAACCAACATTTTCAAATAGAAAAAAATAGTTGTTGACTCTAACATCAATTAAAATAAAAATTTCTCAAAGCAAAAGTATGAAAGTGTCCATTATTAGCATCCATTATTGTTCTAATGAGCACCAAAGCCAAAAGTTTCATTTTGCTGACAAAAATAGTAAAATGTTGTGAGGGAACAATAATCAAAATGCTTCTAATAATTACCCAATTTACATATTTTCTAAGTCTTGTAAAACTCTTCCCTCACAAAAGCTTTCTGTGGATACATAGCATAAATACGGTTCTAATAGAAGGTTCAAAAAAACTCCCAGTTTTATTCAAATTCTTCTCTGAAGAAGTGGATAGAGTTATTAGTCCATTTCAATTCTGTGCATTCAAAGACAAAAAAATTCAAATAAGGAAAACTTGTAAGGAAAACAACCTTTTAGGTTGTTTCATCTTTAAAAAACAGATGAATAAGAATTAAGCATGTTTTTGATTACCTTCTTCTTTGGAGTGTACAACCAACCTAACTTTAAAGGAAAGTCTACAGATTCCCTTCCTACCTAGGTAATATTACTCATAATTGGTTCAGAAATTTTACTTCTTCATCGCTGTGCAGTCTTCCAACCTCTAGGCCTATATTTCCAGTGTCCTCCTAGAGAGGTCACCCAGGTGTCATACTAGCATTTCAAAGTTAACAGATAAAAATACTGAAAAAAAAAATCTTCCCCATGCCAAACCAGACTTGTTCTCAAGTTCTGCATTTCTATTTCAAATGCCTCACGGCCCCTTGGTATGTTATTCTCTCTCTATTGGTGGAAGTGAATGCCCTGAACAATAAGAGAGAGAAGTTAGCTTCAACTCTCTGCCAGTTTCCTTCTGATTATTCAAGTTTCCAGTCTTCAGGACTCTTTAATCCGATCATTTTTGATTATTTGAGTGCTTCTGTGGAAAAATGCCAAAAACTTTCATTTCCTGGGTCTCAGTTTGTCTGCCCGAGGCAATGTTCATTCAGTCTCTAAGGGCTAAGTAAAATTTGGGACCAAAGATGCACTATTATCAAGGTAGGTGAGCACGTGCACGTTCACAGTGCGTGTGCGCGCACACATACCCACACACCCACACATACGCACCCCCCCACCCACCCACCCACACACCCACACACACACACACACACACACACACACCCTAGACTGAGGGAGGGAAAGATCTGCCAAGTTTTTCCAGAAAAATTTGTCAGTTTACACTCAAAATGTAAATAAATTTGTTTATTCAAATTAATTTCAAGTTAAAGAAATCTGGACAATGAGCCTTGGGGGCTTTATTGACCATTTAATAAAAGCCTGTGGTGATCTGGACTTAAATGTGTAGTCTAGAGTTGCTGTTGTTTAGTCATTTTTTCAGCAGTGTCCTACTCTTCCTGACCTCATTTGGGGTTTTCTTTATAAAGATACTGAACTGGTTTGCCATTTTGTTCTCCAGCTCATCTTAGAGAAGAAGGTACTGACACAAACAGGGTTAAATGACTCTTAGGGTTGTGTGGCTAGTAAGTGTCTGAGACCAGACTTGAACTCGGGAAGTGGCATACTATCCAATTCCCTACTTAGGTGGTCTGAGTCTTGTAGCTTCATTTAAAACACGCTGGATTTTTTTTTTTTTAATTCTTGATCTTTCTCATTTGATTAATAAAGTCTTTTTAAAGTTCTTCTATTAATTCTTTTTGGACACGTGACCATTTGATGTTACTCTTGGGGGTAGGAGAGGCTTTTTTGCTTCAATGTCCTCCTCTGAAGAGGAAACCCAGTCTTTATTCCCATAGTAATTTTCTATGATTGGGTTCTTTTTCCTTAGCCTTCATATTGTTTTTTATTTGTAGCAGCTTATTATTGTAATCAGCTCTAGTCCTGGGGTATAGAGGATGTTGTGTATCATATATACACCTATAGTGTATATATATATATATATATATATATTTGTGTATATCATATATACACCTATAGTGTAGTTTGAAAGAAGTCTGAGGAGACATCTTAGGCCTCTTCTTCCCTGACCTTCTCCAATGTTGACTTCCCCTTTCCTCATAGCGTAGGGGGTTAAGGGATGGCCCCTTTAAAAAAAAATTCACCCTGTAAGTGGAAGATCCTCAGGGCTGCTGGCCAAAAGGGAAACAGTTACTATTTACATTCACTCTAAGCCAGTAGGTTCCAAAAATAGCCAGTGAGTGGTGCTTGGGCAGGAACCTATTGTTGTCCAATCAATGAGATCCAGAGTGAATTGGGTTTAAGACTTGTTTTGAGAAAGAAATTTCACCAGTAAACCCCAAGTTAACTAGGCAGCTTTTGGCCATCAAAAATTAACTTCTTTTGGGCAGGACACCCTCAGGTAAAGGAAAAGGAGTGGAGGGGCGGGGAAAGGAGAGGAGAGGATAGGAGAGGAGAGGAAGAGCTGAATTGCCTAACTGGAACTGGTCAGCTGGGTCCCTATGCAGGCTGTTCCAACAACTCACAGGTTGTGGTTTGTCCATTCTTTTTTTTTTTTTTGACAATAATGAAGTGAAAGTTCCTCTTAGGTCTTCCCAGAATTTTTTTTTTTCCAGGAAGCTTAATTGGGTTTGGCCAATTCCATCTTTCCTCTCAAAACTGGAAGCCAGAAGCACCCAAAGCAACTTGAGAATTTGAAGAGTCTCTGTAAAGATGATGAGTTCTGAAGGGGAGTAGCCGAGAACTCAGATTCTCTGCCTTTTGCAAATTGTGTCCCACCCCTCAAACAAGGAAGGGTATTCATCTCCACCCATAAGGAAAAAATTCCATACCAACAGACCTTGGGATAGGACTTTAAAGGAACAATAAAGGAACAACATTTCTCTAGTAACTCAGACCTTGATGTCATTCTTTTCTCTCAATTCTCACCAAGTCTTCTAAATCTCTGCATATTGTTCCTTACTTTCCATTCATGCTGGCTGCTATAACCCTAGTTTGGGTCATTATATACTTCATTGTTGTTCTTTTGCAAGTGAATGTACTTGAAATTTTGGTTTCATTAGCACCCAGTTTAAATAAATTTATCACTTCCTTCCCCTATTCACAGACTCTCCAGGTTAAGGACCACTTTAGAACACATACTTAAAATCAATGACTTGCTATTCCAGGATTTAGTAGAATGTTTGTCATGTAGCAGACACTTATTAGATGTTTTTTTTTTAATTGACTGACATGATATCTATCACTGAGAAACATTCAAAAGGGGCATGGTCTCAAATTGGTCAAACAAAATTCTTAATCCAAACACCATATATATACATTCACAGATATGTTTATCATTGATAAACCCTGTATCTCAGGATACTTGCCTACATTATCTCCACATAAAATTCTTATTTCTAGAACCTTGATTCCATAATACATTTCAAATCTCTAACATATACTTTCTTTGAATGACACCTTCCTCTAATATCCCCACTGCCTCTTCTTGCTTCTCTAACAAATTGTTGGAGGTTAAAATTAGTATACGAAATAAAAGAAAAATTAAAAATGTAAAATATCTTGACAAATGGCCTCTAAATTTCTAAATGTGGTACTTGGTAGCATTCATTAGCAAACAGGGGAAAAAAACAACTTTGGTTGCTCTGTAGGGAGAGACAGTATGGTCTAGTCCAAATGGCTAAAGATTTGGAGACAAGTGACGTTTTGGTTCCACCAATTACTGAGTGAATTTGGGCGAGTCACTTAAGCTCTCTCTCTTAGCTTCAGTTTTCTTACCTATAAAACAAGAAAAATACTTCTATTTCTCATCTCTGAAGACTGTGAGAAAAGTGCCTTATAAACCTTGACATGCTCTAGATATGTGGGCTATTATATGAAAATGAACTACTATTATCACCTGTCTTAGTGTAGGAGTATGATGGTAATGGGCATTGATGATGAATGTTTTTATTAATAATTATATCATTTTATATAATGGGCTTATAGAGTCAAATGACAAACTCATACATTTTATATGCACATGAAAGCAGGTGGCAGAATGGCAAGAAGAAAAAAACCTGTTTTCTTCTCTCCTTAATTAAGGTTCTACTATTATGTCTCAATATATGAAATAAATTATTTCAACATACCATGCCAACATAATTGAGTATCTTCTTGTCTTTTCATTCTCTCTCCTGTAAATGGATAGAAGCAAGAAACCCAAAGTCTATATCTTGTTTCATTCTAAAAGTCTTCTTCACTGGCAGTCAAGTGTGACTAACTATCTCCTGGAAACTTATAGGAAATCACTTTTACATCTCATTCAGATAATGGATGAGCTGAAAAATTCATTCTATGGTAGACTGGTACTTTAGAGATGCCAAATATTGGCACATTATGTCTTCCCCAAAGTTTTGTGTTTAAATGGCATCAATGATAAATATAATAATTTTTACAAAATTTTTTTCTGCAAAGGAGAAGATAAAGTAGGTGACAATTCATGTGCTACATGATTTGGAGTTGTAGAGAGGGTCATAATACAAGTTGTTCTGGGGAATATGTCCAATTTTCTTTTACAATTAAGTTTCTTCCAAACCCTTGATCTGATATGATGTGAAGTGACACTAATATTCTAAATACATCTTTCTCTGTGATTATCTGTCAGGACAATGAAATTCATGAGAAAATGAACCAACCGCACACACGAACTGTTGTTAAAGATGTGGGAGGTAACGAAGTCATGGGAAGGAACTTTTCCATCAAAACAAAATATACCAAGGAAGTAAACCTAAAGAAACAAAATTGAGTACAACAGAATGATTACCTAATTAGTCTTGTACCCTATAACCGTATATGTTTAAAAATAGATTCACCAGCATGTTTTAAGCTAAAAAGGGGTCTATGATGTTATCTAGTCCAAGTCCCTTGGATTTAAAAATAAAAAAGCTAAGGTCTGAGGGCAGAAGTTACTTACCCAGTGTCACACAATTTTTGTGTGATTTATCCTTAGCTCTTGAAGAAGACCATGCCATAAAGAAGATGATGCCATGACTTGCAAGTGAACTGGATTACAGAGAGGGAAGGCTGTGCAAAGTTACCAGCCTTACTTTCTCCTCCAGAGTCATCTGGGTCTAATAGCCATATAGATCAGCACAACTGTAGATGGCCCAGGATGCAGTGGGGAACCTTGGTCTTTTTAAGCTATGGTTTCTCCCAGTTCTTGCTTTGACTGAGGCAATAATTGATTAGGTCTGTTTAAAAATGGGGGGGGGGGGGGGGGCGGCTAGGTGGCACAGTAAATAGAGTACTGGCCCTGGAGTCAGAAGGATCTGAGTTCAAATGTGGCCTCAGATACTTAACATTTACTAGCTGTGTGACCTTGGGCAAGACACAACCCCAATTGCCTTGCCCTTCCCCCTCCAAAAATAAAAATAAAAATGAGTTAAGGAATGGCCCCTTTAGTAAAAAAAAAAAAAAATCAAGTCAAACTAGAAGGGGGAGACCCTCAGGGTTGTTTCTGGCCAAAAGAGAAACAGTTGCTATTTACATTCACTCTAGGCCACCTGGGCCTCAAAAGTAACCATTCAGTAGTGCTTGGGCAGGTCTCTGTTGGGGGCCAATCAATGAGAACCAGAGTGAATTGAATTTCAGGCATGGTCTTGAAGAAAGAAATCTAACCAGCAAACCCTAAGACATCAAAGTAG
Source organism: Petaurus breviceps papuanus (assembly GCF_028583685.1). Lineage (NCBI taxonomy): Eukaryota > Metazoa > Chordata > Mammalia > Diprotodontia > Petauridae > Petaurus > Petaurus breviceps. The sequence goes on along the minus strand of NW_027185601.1, from coordinate 2,316,590 downwards.
GCTTTAGCAGTCAAAATTCACCTTCCTCTGGGCAGAGCACCCTGAGGCAATGGCATGACACCCCAAGGAGAGGAGAAGATGGACTGGGCAGGGGTAGAGGGAAGGAGAGGAGGAGAGGAGGAGCTGAGTTGCCCAACTGAAAGTGGCCAGTTTGGTCCCCATTGGGCAGCTCAGACTAACTCCAGTTATTACTCACAGCTATAGCTTTTCCTGGCCATTTGAAATGGATTCTTATTTTCTAAAGTACTGGTCATAATTTTTCAACTTTTAGTTATAGGCAAAATCTATCCTTTGATTCCTGACCTTTTAGAAAGCTGTAAAGAGTGCCAAGCCTTTATAGTAACCCATGAAATAATCAACTTGATGGTTCCAAAGCAGGCAATGAAGCATTCAGAGCTACTCTTTGGGAAAAGTCTTTCAGTCATATTCCAGATGAATTTTTTATGTGAAAATATTCTCAATCTCAGGTAAAGTCATTATATAAATATGTTAGGAGGATGGCTTCTTTATCTACAAGATAACTAGAACAGAAAATGTTGGTGGATTGGAAGAAATATACTGGACTTAGTCCTAGTGAAAAGAAAACACTAAGCATAAACCAATTTGTTCACATTTTCCTCCTTCTTTTTTTCTCCAGGCAGATGTGAATCAATCTATTAGAGTTTAGAGAAATGTACACATGAATATGAAAAAGAAAACTGTCAGACACAAAAACTTATTGTCTAAAGTCAGTTTACATATTTACAACTCCATATTTCAGTAACTCAGCCTTCTCTACAAGCTTAGGAAAGTAAGATTTGTAAATCAACTTAAATATGTTTTGCTTCCCTGATTTTTGTTGGTGGAATTTTAATATTAGTCCCTCATAGTGTTTTGCAATTAACCAGCATTTTAACACTAAAGTAAGCAATAAACTAACACTTTTTTAATTGAAAAGATTAAGAGAAAGCTAATTAATTCATAAACTGTACACACTAAATCATTCTGAGGCTATGATTAATTCTGTCTATTTTTTGTTCTACACATGAATAACTTTTTTTAAGGCACAAGCCGCATAATTAGAGATAGATAATTTTTATCAGTCCTTGGAAATATTTGTTTGTGCATTTTTTCAACAGTATATTACAAGAATTTTATTAAATGTTTCTCTAGCATTTCAAACAATGTCCCATTTTTTATTGATTAATCTAGATATTTTTTGAAAAGTACAGCAATTTATTCACCTAAATTTAATTACTCAATGATCCTTATTTTCCAGAGATAATCTGGACATCTTGGGAAAGTGTGCCTCTTCTTATCTAGTTCCATTTCCTTCCCTTTATCCATCTTTCAGGGTGCTGTTATGCCACAACCCTTTCTAGGGTCATCAGAGAAATTAAGAGACACATCCAAGTTCATCAAGGTGAGAAGTAGAGACTAATTTCAACTCAAGTCTTACGACTCTCAATCCAAAGATCATCTCATTGCATAATAACAGAAGCAGGTTATAAAGGGCATGTGGGATAGAGGGGGAAGAGGAAGATGGTGATTGATAGAGAGCTCATATGATCATAAATTAAAAACTGAAAGGAAACTCAGAGGTCATTTAATCTAACTCCCTTCTTTAACAGAGAATAAAAATGAGTTTTCTACTTATTAGAGAAATTCAAATCAAAACAATTTTGAGATCCCCCTTCCCTCACACCAATCTCATTTGACCAACGTGAAAAACAAAAGTTAAATGATAAATATTGGCATGGATATGGGCAAACAAAGTACAATAATTCTGTAAAGCAATCTGGCATTATACAGAAAAAGATATTAAATAGTGTATATCCTTTGACCTGGCTATCCTACTGCTAACTCTATACCCAAAAGTGATCAATAGGAAAAAGTTCAGCATGTACAGTAATATTTTAGCCATTTATTTGTTTTTGGTGAGTATAGCATAACCGAAAATAGATCAGCAACTAAAGAGAAGCCCATAAATTGACAAATGAGTGAATAAGTTTTTGTATTTGAATTTGAGTGAATACCCATGTTCTGGAAGAAAGCAGGAAATAGAGTATTTCAAACAGGTGACTTTAAAGAGACACTGAAGAAATATGTATTGATTCCATGAAGTTACCTAAACCAGAAAAACAATTATACTACAACATCAATATTTTAAAAATCAACAATTTTCTATAAACTGATGAAGAATAGAAAGAACAGAAGCAAGAGAACAATTTTTAAAAATAACAGTCACATTCTAAAGACAAACAACTTCGATGCTGTGAGAACTGTGGTCAATACTGTGACCATGCTTGATTTCAAAGGTTCAATAGCGAAATATCCTGAAAGACAGGTCATCAATCAATCAATAAACATTTATTAAGCACCAACTATGTACCAGGCACTGTGCTAATCAATGAAGATACCAAACAAAGTCAAAGATAAGTCCCTGCTCTCAAAGAACTTACATTTTAATGGAGAAGGCATCATGAAAATAAATATATACAAAGCAAACTATATCTAAGATTAATAGGAAATAATTAGCAAAGAGAAGCCACTGGTGAGAGATTTAAAGTTCTGAATGAAATATTCATATTTTTTTACATAGCCAATAATGGAATTTGTTTTGTCTGACTACATGTATCTGTTATTAAAAAAAAAGTTTTTCCTTTTTCTTTATTTTCCCCAGTGTGTTAAGGGAATAGAAGGGAGAGAAAATAGATTTCTATTAATTAGAGAAAAATATTTTTAAAAGAGATGTTGTAGGTACTACAGATGCAGAATGATGCATGTGCTTTCAGATAAGGCCATTGTATTGCTAAGTTTTTTTTTTTGTCTCTTTTGTTATAAGAGAATTCTCATGGAGTAGGGATAATCTGTAGGTGCTGGTAGTGTAAGAAAAAAACACACTAATATGATAAAAAAAAAAAAAACGTAACTGAGGCTCACAGAAGTTAAGTGACTTACCCAAATTGATAAAAGTAACATCAGGGATGGAGCCCAAAGACAGCACTCTTTTCCTTGCATTAAACTCCTAATGCTGAATTTGTGTAGGCACAATGGGGTCATACGTATAGAGTTGGAAGGGATCTCTGAGAATATCTTGTTGTTTAGTTGTTCAGTTGTGTCCAACTCTTCGTGACCCTGTGAACCATACTCATACCATCCATGGGATTTTCTTGACAAAGATACTGGACTGGTTTGCTATTTTCCTCTGCAGTTCATTTTACAGATGAAGAAACTGAAGTAAACGGGGTTAAGTGATTTGCCCAGGGTCACAAAGCTTGTAAGGGCCTGAGGCTGCATTTGAACTCAGATCTTCCTGACTTTAGGTCCAGTGCTATATACATTGGACTACCTAGCTGCCTCTTAAGAATATCTAGTCCAACCTTATCTTTTTTTTTTCTTTTCTTGACAGATGAAACCGAAATTCAGGGAAGTTAAGTAACTTGATGTAGGTTATACAAATAGTAATTGTCAGAAGCAAGAATTAAACCCAAACACTGATAAACCCAGAGCTAGTACTCTTTCTATTATACAATTGTGTCATGAAAAGATTTATAGAAGGTAAGGAGTTTTGATAAGGACAACAAAACCTTAACTTCTGAAATGTTTTTCAGGATTGCTGGCTTCTGTCAAAAGCCCCCTTTTATTATGTATGCAAGGATATGGTTTTGCTTTTTGGAATTAGTAACTGTAAGAGATAGTCTTCCTCATTCTGAAGAATGTAAATAAATCAATGTGGTCCACTATGGAACAGACACATGCATATACACATTTGTATATAGCTACATTAACATGCAACATTTTGGCTCCTGGTTAGGATCTTTGTATATGGAAAGTTTATTTCTTATCCACTTTGCAATCTGAATGAGCATTTTACATAGGGAATTAAGTATTATACATATATATTATATATAATATATAACATATATATGGAATAATTCATAGTCATTTTCTTGGTGCTTCTTAATAAATTGGCAAATATTACAATGTGTTAATTCTCTGCTTTTTTACTTTTATCCCTTGAACTAGAAGATATCTCCTATTTATGTAACAATAACCTAATAAATGAAGTGTTCATCAGGGCCCAGATAACCCCATGGTACTTGGAATCCTAGGTAAGATCCTCCATATTCCCTTTATTATGGATAAATGAGAACAATACTTTTGTATTCTCTTCATCTCAAATCATTGCAGTACTCAGAACTCAATGAAGAGATCTGATAGAAAAGACGGTAGATAACTCTATGTCCTTATCAAGGATACCCTCCCCCCTGAAGAAAAAGGAAAGAGAAGCTCTATTTATTTATTTTTATTATTATATATAGAGACTGGGACTTCTATACAAAAAGAGAAATGTGCAAAGTCATTTTAGGAACTGACATACCATTATCTCAACTGGGATTCAGATTTTGAAGCAAACTTTATCCCATTCCTACCTTTAGCCAGCTGTAAAATACATACTTTAAATTTTCTCCTTAGGACATACATATAAGTAAGACTTGTATGTGGGTTTCCTTTTTCCTCCCTGCTGTAGAAGCCTGATTACCAGATAATCACTCATTTAGAAAGGCATTTCCTACCAAACGAATTAAAATGGATAAGGGAAACTGACCAAGTATCTCACTAATTTTTAACTTCCTTGCTCTCAGGTAACTCTCCTTCCACTTCCTACATTAGAAGGCCATAACAAACCCCTCAGTCACTCTCCCCCACCACTCACCACCCAACTTCAGATTCTTCTCAGTAGATTTCTCCTCTTAACTTGGCAGGTCCTAAACCCCCAAAATAATAGATATACAGGTGGTACATGATAGTTGTTATTAAGAATATGAAGGAATGTCACACAGAACAGGGATCAGAGCCACCCCATTTGTCTTCAGAGGGAAATAATTAATAATAATAATATAGCTGCTTCCATAGAACTAAAACCATCCTATCACTGGGGTGATTGGACTTCCTTAGTCTCTGGGGGAACCCTCTTTCATTTCTTGACATTCAGTAAGTCAGTCATCAAGCATTTATTTATTTGTCATTTTTATTTCATTCATATATAAATGATTTAAAATTTGTTTGACATTTTAACAAGTCCTTGTAGACAAGTATATTATTTATCCTCCCCCATTTTTTATAATGGGCTTTTGCTTCTGCCAAGTTAGAGCCAGTATGCTAGATACAGTGCACAATGAACCTAAAGAATTATATAAGCATCTCTTTGGGTAGCAAGTGACCAGGTCAATGTATGAGTGGCTGAAAAATGCCTTCCTATACCTAATTTGGTTAATATGCCAAACAATATGTGCTTGAAATAGATAAAAAAAAATCTATGGTAATCCTTGCCCCCTTTTAAAAAATCTCACTGGGACAAAATTGAGGAAAGTGCTCTAATAACAGAGGTCAATAAATAAAAATCTTTTCTATCGACAAAATCCAGAATAGTAGTGACAGGTCCCTCTTGCATCAAAATTTATGAGAAATATTGAAATTGGGATCCCTTTTTTATGACTACTGGTTCCCTCCCTTCACAACAAGAACATGTCTAAAGAGCATATTAAAATATAATAATTATGAACATTATTGTGTTTGGGATGAGGTGCTTAAAGAGACTTACATTTTATGTTATATATTTCTGAGTTTCAAAGATTGCTGAGATAAGTAGTTACTAAAATCTTCAACTTTCCATGAGCTTAGCATATATGGTAATTATATGGTAATTAACCCACTGGATTACATTCAGTAATGTGATTATTTTAACTGGTTACTAGAACATTATATGTTTCTGAATTTCCTTTTTTTTTTAATTAGTTTTTTTAAATGGTCAATTCTGAAATGCCTACATCCTTCCAGCCCTTCTCCCACCCACTGAGAAGGCAAGAAATATGATACCCATAATACATTTGAAGTCAGGCAAATAATACTTCCATATTAGCCATCCACCAACATTTATTAAATACTTTACATGCGTCAGGAACTATGCTAAGTACGGGGCTACAAATCAAGGGCTACGTATCTTTCGCATTCTAATGGGGTGGACAGCATACAAATGACTATGTATACACAAGATCTATTCAGGGTAAATGAGGTAGTATGGAGAATGAAATTCAACCATTTTGTATATATTCTATTTTTGTTTGTTTGCTTATTTTTCCTCTTCCTTCCCTCTATTCAGCTAGCACTTGCTTAGCTCTCTTTTTTATTTTTTTTTGCTTTCTGGAGGGGGAGGGCACAGCAATTGGGGTTAAGTGACTTGCCGAAGGTCACATGGCTAGTAAGTGTTAAGTGTCTGAAATGGGATTTGAACTCAGGTCCTCCTGACTCCAGGGCAGGTGCTCTATTCACTGAGCCACCTAGCTGCCTCCTTACTTAGCTCTTATAGGCATAAAAACCATTGTACTAAGTGCTAAGGATACAAAGAAAAGGGTAAATACAGTCTTCTCTCTCAAGGAGCTGACATTCTATTGAGACCCATGCAACACTATTTTTATGTTAAACAAACCAACTAAATTACAACACAACTGAAACAGAGGAGAACACACCATATCAAACACAGCTGGTTTCACAGTGGTTCCCCAATAGACTCAAAAGTTTTAAGGTCTCATGTGTTTGTGGTCCTCATATTGGGGGCTATCCATCTATAGCTCTACTATCCTCGGTACTACTTGGGGACCACAGTAGTACCTCATCTGTTTGGGTCAGGTTTGAATTTCAGAAATTCCCAGAATTTCCAAAGTCCACAACTTTTACTATTACTTGTAAATAAGCATTAATCGATACTAGCGAGTAGTAACAGTTGTGGCAGTAGTAGTAACTAACATATTTATAGAACTTGGTGATTTGCAAAGCACTTCTGATTTTTTTCCATTTAATTTCTCCCCAAACCCTGTGAAGTAGGCACCACATTATCTTCATCTTAGAGTAAGAAAACTGAGACAAGTTAATCAACTTGAAGAGGAGTGGTAAGAGTCACTAGTAAGGGCCACATTTGAACTCAGGTCTTGCTGACATTGTCACTTTATCCACTATGCCATCTAGCTATCTCCTGAGCACTTATGTTCAGCACACTGAGGAACTGTGATTCTTTTATTGCCTCTTCTGCCCAACCTCCCTGTAAGGGTTATGGGATTTAAAGATCTTCCATGCCCCATTGGACTTGCTGATATAGCAAGAAGGGGCGGAGCAAGAGGAAGCGGAAGCCAAGCTAGAGTTCCTGTGGTGTCTAGCAGTGGCAGCAACGGGGGCAGCAGCAGCAGAGACAGCGGCTGCAGAAGCGCAAACCCCTTTTTGAGTCAGCCAGAATTTCTGCTAAGGACTCCTGCTGAGGACTGCCAGGGGCTGGAGCTGCTGGGAGCGCACTTCCTGGACGCTGGGTGGTTGCTGTGAGTGGGGAGAGAAGGACCTTTGCCTGAGGTAGCCTGTTCTGTTTTAAAGTCTTGAGAATGTGGGTGCTTTCTACTTAATCTGCCTGTGCCAATTTCTTAACTACTCTTGATGGCTTTGACTTTCTGGTTTTGGGACTCAGTCTTTTGGTATTTTAATAAATGTTCCAGCTTATTCCCCCATATAGCAAGCCTGATATATGTTGTGACTGATAACTTCATCAGCATATCTGTAATTTTCGTAGGCATTGTGAATATTGCATTGCTGATACACTCCCTTGCCCTCAACTGGTCAAAGTTTAAAAAAATCCACTGTATTTAATTTAAGAACATTTTGCAGGCATAAAAAAATGTACCAACTGGTACTAGCTTTTGGATAAAAACTCATTAACTTATTAGAAAATTAGTATATTACTTTGTACTTTTATTACAGACTGCAAAAATGCTACTTTAAAGGAAAATTAGTTTTTCATAAAAAGAAACTGCTTTGAAAAAGAAGTAGTTCATTTTTTGAATATTTGGATTAAATTTATTTAGTGACCCCTTGGGACCTGGGTCCCTATATAAAATACTGTAGCAAAGTGTTGTAAGATTGGCATTATGATAGAGGAGAGGGTTAAACAAACACTTGGAAAGTAGCCATAATTGACCTCCTGATGTTCATGTTTAGAGGGTGGGGACAGGTACAGAAGATTAATAACTTGTTCCTACTCAGAAGGATGGACTGAGAAAGTCTGAATCCATAACCTCTAGTACAAGGGGTGTATACCATTCATACTTAGAGATCAGAGAGTCACAGGTTTCTTCTCCTTGGTGTACTCACACATGCCTAAAGGGACAAGGTAACCATCAGGAGGGCAGTGCTAATTATTTTCCATACTGCCCTATTTTGGGGCATGTAAATCTCTTGCTTGTGCAGAGGTGGTTTGGGATAGATCAGCTTTCATTCAACATTCTTGTTACTATACAGTTTTGATTAATGTGGCCTATGGTATACGCCAGATTACAAGAAGTTGGGACATAGATTCAGTTGTGTCCCATGGATGCTGCCACTTCAAAATTACAGGACATAGACAATAGGGCTGCTGTTTTGACCTAATCCTGTATGACATAAATGAAGAACTCAAGTCTTGTAACCATAGGTTTCTCTCTTATTTCTAGTACTGTATTATTCAAAAGTTTAAAGAAAAATCAGCTGGCTTCTCAGAATAAAACAAAGGTGTCTCAAAGAGTACTCACTCTGTGCACCAACACCTTATAAAGCAGAAAAGGAGAGCAAAAAATAAATGTTTGAACCTGGATAAGGAAGGGCAGATTAGATGGTTCTCTTTCAGTAGTGCCCAAAGTGTTGTTCCCTGTAATTTGTTTTTCAAATGATGCTTCATGAGCAACAGACTATGAAAAATAAGGAGAGGTGAACTGTTCAATGTTGTAAACAAATAACACTTTTTGCTTTTAATCTGAAGCACACTTAATGGAACCGGGGATTATTTCTATAGGCAACCTGGAGGACAAGATAGAGAGTCTGCTTCTAAGATAGGGGTTCAAATAAAGGCTCTGTTATACACTGGTTTTGTGACCCCAAACTGGGGACTTTTGTTTTTAATGCCTCAGTCAGGGGGTAGATTTCTATTATTAATGGAAATTTTCTCACTAGGAATAACCTAGGCCAAAAAGGGATCTCCAATAGCTTGGTTTCAGGATTCCTTTATACTCTGAAAAGTTATTGAGGACTACTCCCATATCCCCAAAAGCTTTTGTTTATCTAGGTTATAATTTATTGATATTCACCATATTAAAAATTAAAATATGTCAGCTTTATTGTGAAAATAGTTTTGACCTTGTGGGCTTGCTGAAAGATGATTGGCGATCCCCATGGGTTCCCCAAGGAACCTCTATAAGAACCACTGCCCTTTGCCAGTAAAATCATAATTTCAACCATAGGATTTAGGTGAACATGGAGCAGGTAACACAAATGGCAATAATTATTTTATATATACAAAACTACATTTTTGTGTTTTTTTATTAATTAATTTATATTTAATTTTCAGCATTCACTTCTATAAGCTTTTGAGTTTTAAATTTTCTCCACCTCCCTCCCCTTTCCCTTCCCTAAGACAGTGTGTAATCTGATATTAGCTGTTATTAAAATACATTCTTAATAGATATATTTTCACATTAGTCATGTTGTAAAAAAATTACAACAAATGGAAGGAACTGCAAGAAAGAAGAAACAAAACAAACCAACAAAAGAAAAGGAAAGCAAATAGTATGCTTTTATCTGCATTCAGACTCCATAGTTCTTTCTCTGCATATGGATAGCATTTTCCATACAATGTTTAAAAAGAAAACCCCAAAACACAAATGTTAGTTGTTAATACCCAAGTAGAATCTTCAACACCTATGGTTTCCTTTCCCTTTTAGATTTCAGACCCTACCCATCCTTTGGGCCCCCAACACCAAACCAGCACTATGTGCTCCCCCATGCTCACAACTTAAAGGGTCTTTCAGCAGTATAATCAGATTCTGTACATTCTATATCCCTGGCTCTAGGACATTGTATGTAGAGGGCCATAGGAATTCTGAGTCCTGATGCCATGGATATCTATTCAACCTATATAAGGATAGCATCAATTAATTTGCAATGTGGTTGGGCGATACCTGGGGTAGAGGCAGAAAATACAATGTGGATGGCTTGGATTCTTGTAGTCTGGAAGTCTTAATCTAGAAGGGGACAAACATATCATCCTACACAGACTAAGGAAAGGGAATGAACTGGTGAAAAACCTAAAGGAGAAATGTGAACCCAGGAATCTGTGTCAAAGCAAGGTATGCTACACATTTAGGACTCTAACTGCAAGTACTTGATGACCATTAAACATTTTTTCTTATACCCCTAGAAATTTATGGGAATAGACCTTCTGTAATGGAAAGGGAATTTGAAGATCCTCCTTGCCTCTTAATAAGCCTAAGGGAATTTGAAGACCTCTGCTTTGAAAATAAACTCTACCCCCTAATAGGCTGAATGTAATCACATGGAACCTGTAGTAGAAAGAGTTTGCTAAAGGGTGGAGCAGAGCCCAGAGGAAGCTGGGAGTCAGAGCTAGACTAGAAGGAGAGCATACTTCTGAGGGAGACAGAAAGGCTTGTAAGTATAAGGTTTGGTTTTTTTGCCACCTATTGTGACAGCTAGGCTTGGGTTGGTTTGTGGGAAGGTTAAAGGATGGTGTGACTCTCTGCTATGTTGTGGTGCATTAACTTCCATGTTGCTATGATGGATTCAGTTTCCTGGTGTTGGGAATTTGTTTTCTGGTGTTTGAATAAATGTTTTGCTTATGTCTTATATATGGAGAGTCTGTTATATTTGCAACTGATCACTATGCAGGTATATTTATAGTGACTGTGGGAGCTGTGACTGTTGCATTGGTGCTACACCTTAATATGCCCAGATGGTTCATAGCTTGTTCTCCCTAAACACCTGTACTCTCTCCCTTCTGATGAACAAGTCACATAACTTCTCTGGGCTTCAGTTTCCTCAGCTATAAAGTGAGGGGGTTGAACTAGTTCATCTCTCAATCATAGGGTCTTACCCTACAAGTGCTCTAAAAGATCTAAATTAGATTAACTTTAAAAACTGACTTTATAAGTAGGCAAAATGAAAGAGGAATGTGATGTTTCTCCTCTCATTCCAACAACATAAGAAAAAAAAGGAAGAAAATATCTCTACACTTAGTCAACAACTCAACAAACTAAGCATTTACTATTTGCATGGCACTATATTACATTCTGGGAATGGAAATAGAAGCAAATAGAAAAACAGCAAATAGATATAGAAAGCATATGGGCAATTCTGCCCTTAAGGATTTTACATTCTAATGGAGGAAAACTGCACATAGAAGGAAACTGAAATTCATGGTGGGTGGAAGGATGGAGAAAGAAATCAGGAGTAGAGGGGAACTAGAGAGAAATAAAGAAATGAACATAGCTTGCCTTGACCCTTCCTTAAAGGGATTATTCTAGGAGGAACTAATTAGAGTAAGGATCTAGAGTCCTAGAATGCTAATAGTGAAAGTGATCTTAAATATCACCTAGTCCCATCTCCTCATTTCAGAGATGAGGAAATTTAGGCCCAATGGAGAAGAAATGATTTGCCTGTATTATGGCAGAAATATTTCCTCTTTGAGTTCTCATGGCATACCACAGTGCCATATGTACCACAGCACAGAAATTATAGAGATAAAAATCTAGGTTATATTACACATAGATTCAGTAGGTTAAAAAACAATAACTCTTTCTTTAAAAAATAAATAAATAAATAAATAAATAAATACACACACACACACACACACACACACACACACACACACACACACATATATATATATATATATCTCAGAGAGACAGAGAAAAAATTCCTTTAAATACTGCAATCTTTTATATTATTTTAGGCTATGAATGTTAAAAAAAATGATATGCAATGTCACATATCCTTCAACATTCTAAAAGCTGAACAAACTTAGTTAAACAGAATCAGAAAATCATATACATCCTAAAGAAACAAATCTAGTTATACATACTCAGTAGGTAAACAATGTCAGGTTACAGATTAAACTACATTTAAAGGGTTCACCATGGTCTGACTGAGGGGGGAAGGATTTACATGACACCAGGATAAGTAAGGAGTCAGCAACAGTTAGGATTCTTCTTCAAATAATGATCACTTTGGGAAGGTCAATTCAGCTTATATCTGAGGAATATGTAGCAGTCTTCCTTAAATACCATTATTCCATGAGTCAGGTTTCAGTCAGATGAAGTTAATATGAATAGTAGACAGACTTTCAGTTAATCAAAAGGTGCAGGAGGAATGGTACTGAGGTCTGAATTTTAAAAATCAATAACATAAAGTTAAAAAATGCAATACGTGTTTTTACTCATGAACTAGTTATAGAACTGAGATTGGAATCAGGGTACTCAAATTTTCATCAAAGATTTAATCCCACTACAAAAAAACTGATTCTTATAACTAGTAACCAATTCCTGAAATTCCTTCTATAGGAAAGAGCCTACCTATTCCACAATCAGAGATCAAAGATGAATTAGTCAATTTATAAGTACTAAGTAATTCCCAGCATTTCCACTAAGCTCTGAGGCTAGAAAGAAATACAAACATAGTCCTTGACCTTAAGGAGATTACATTCTAATGGCGAAGACAATATAGAAACTTATCAGACACATTCAATAATAGTAATAACAAAAGTAAGCAATTATAGAGTACTTTAAGGTTTGCAAAATGCTTTACAGATATTCTCCTTACAAAAACCTTGGAAGATAGGTGCTATTATTTTTTCCCATTTTACAGATAAGGAAATTCAGACTGAAGGAAGTTATACGCCTTGTCCAGTGACACCAGCTAGTAAGAGTCAGAGGCCACATTTGAACTCAGGTCTTCTTGACTCTGAGCCCAGGATTCTTTTCATTTCACCAGCTAGAAGCCCCAAGAAGTAAGAATGAAAATGAAAATCACTGGAAGAAATAATGCCATTCCCAGAAATTCATTAACATTAAAGTGTAGTCAATTAATTAACAAGTTAACTATAAATTGTTGGTACCAGATACATCTTCTCTAAGAAGGGGAAAGGGGAAAAAAAAGAGAAACTCCTTCATGCATCATACAGTACAACCACTTACTTCACTATTTGGCTTACAACTAATTCTGTTTATCTCTAATGTCAGAAGAACAAGCAAGAATGAATGAGGAGGTATGCTCCTGGAGGGCTTTAATGTCATCAGATACCATCTACTCCATATACTTATTGATGTCTAATATCCCTTTTAAAAAAGACAAAAGTTTTGTATTCCAAAATGTTGATCAGGCATAAAATACAAATATCTCACTAAAATTAAATCCATAATAAGTAGTAAAGGATGTAGTTCCTTTTCAAGAGCAGACTTGGGCAGGGAGGAAGGATATAATTAACAACCGGACCACCTGAAAGAGGGTACTGAAAACAAAAGGAGAAAGCAGCAGATACAAAATGGACTGACTTCATAGCTCTCCCTGTCAATTCCAGGTTAGTAATGGGCATCCAAAAGATAATTTTTATTGTTGTTATTCAGTTATATCTGACTCTTTATGACCCCATATGGGGTTATCTTGGAAAAGATATTATAATGGTTTGCCATTTCCTTCCAGAGTGAATTCAGGTAAACAGGTTAAGTGACTTATCCAGGGTCACATAGCTGCTAAGTGTCTGAGAAAGAATTTGAACTCATCTTCCTGATTTCAAGACCAGTACTCTATCCACTCAGCCACCTAGCTGCTTTTTATTATACAATCATAAAATCAGTGTTTGGTATGGCTGACTCTTGGTCCAGGCGAATTCATGTCAAGATTTGCTAAAACTTCTGTCACGCATTTCTCAGTTTTATTAAGCCGAGTCTGAACTTTCCTAGGTGATCTTATCTAATGGAAATATGATTTTTTTTAAGATCCAAATATCCCAGTAATACCCTGAGAAATGGGTAGCAAATGGTGGCTCCTCTCAAAAAACAGTCTATGACTGAGCTATTCCTCTGCGGTTTTCTACTGACAGAATGAAAGTGAATCCATTTTCCACAGGCATTCCTCTAGCTGTTCCAGCTCTTAATCATATTAACATATTCCTATACATATATGGTAAAATTTAGTATGAATTTCTTTTTATTTTACTCAAGAAGTGGTCTGGAACCTCTATTATTTTAGAAAATTGTTTATCCTTACTTAAGACATACTATGAGAATTGACAGTTTTGCTCACTCTCATAAGACTTAATCTTGACAGGTGAAGGAGGCAAGTGAGATATTCTCATTAGAAGGTCCAATACAGGCCAATCTGACTCTGATCTTTTTAGAGCTGCAAAATACTAGTTCACTTTAACATGCTTTTCCCGAGAGATATTTCAGAACAGGAGCTCTGACAGTAATGACACAGAAAGGATTTTTGTAATTTTTATTTTTGTATCTTTTGTGACCTTTAAATATGTACAGGTTACTAAATTTCTCACATAGACTAAGGCTGATGCTGCTAAGGCCCTTCACAGCTATAATGCATAGGCATTACCTATAAAAATATGGCAAGAAGACTAACTAAAAGAAAATGTGTATATATGTGAAATCTGTTTATCTACATAGGCATATATAATAGATACATGATATATGTATATAACATATGATATATATGACTTTATACATATGTGTGTATATATAATATATATATATATATCAAGAGAGAGAGAGAATTTAAAGCAGTGATTGCCCAGCATTTCTCTTCTCCCTAAAATTCTGTAGTATCTTTATCTTTTGGGGGATTTGAAATTGCGAGGGAAATTTTTGAAAAGGAGCAGTTATGTAGGAACATTCGTTTTCTTTGTTTTTGTTTTTGTTTTGTTTTTGGTGCATATGGCACACATTTGTGTAGATAGTGGAAGTATGCTGTAGTAGATAATGAGATATCCTCAAAGCCAGGAAGATCTGGATTCCAGTTCTACCTCTGACAAACTGGATGTATGACCCTGAGTCATACTTAGGTCCTCAATGATTTATCACTTTTTTAGGATTATAAATTGCAAAGAAGGTGGCAACTTAACTTGGTAGAGGGAGTTTCCTTACCTGGGAGTTCCCTATACTAATGAAATCAGTTTCAAACTCTATCTCTGTTTCAAGGGGCATGCCATGCAGCACAACAATTCTGATTCTATAAGTAGTTTCTGAAATCTATTCCCACTACTTCATAGTTGGTGTGTGGGTGTAAAACAACACTTCATAGATAGTTCCCAAGACTTTGTTAATCTTCACAAGTTAAAAATACTAGAATTGCTTTGAATGTAGTTATTTTGCACTGGGCAAATATTGATTTTTCTTCTGACACCTTTAATTTCTAATGGAGCTTGAAATTAACTTTGGTTTTTTAATTCTGTTTCATTCAGGGTCTGTACATAAGGGCCATTAATAACATTCAGAGGTCTGTGAGCAAACTATCTCCACACGAGGAATCCAGTATGGGCTTTTTAGAAATTGGATATTTATCATTTTAAATGAAGAGGTTATGCATACATGGGGGGCATGCCTCTTCTTATATGAACTAGCTATTCAGCTAATTAAATTTGAGGATCACACAAAAGGCTCTGGTGGGTGTCAGCAGGCCGCAACTTATCACCAATGAAGAACTGTCAAAAGAAGCAAAATAAAGGATCTCATCAGAGATATATATGACCAGAAAAAAGTGATGACCGGATACCTAGTAGATACCCAGGGAGAGTGGGTAACCCAAAGGATCTACTTTACTGGCATCCATCTGTCCATCCATGAACTAGAGGTAGGTCGAGCATGGTACAGTGGAAAGAATGCTATATTTAGAGTCAGAGAAACTGGTTATAGCCCCAGGTCATCCACTTACTACCCACTTGACCTTGAAGGAGTCACTTAATATCTCTGGCCTTAGTTTCTATGAAATGAAAAGTGAATTAGATAAGTTTGGAAATGCTTTTCATTTCTTTTTTTTTTTTTTAAGCAATTGGGGTTAAGTAACTTGCTCAAGGTTACACGGCCAGTTATTTCCGGGTGTGGTGCTAAGTATCTGAGCCCTGATTTGATTCCCAGGTCATCCCGACACTGGGGCCGGTGCTCTTACTCGCTGAGCCACCTGGCCGCCCCAATGCTTTTCATTTCTAAACCTATGATACTACAATCCTAGGTTCGTTAGGTGGAACCCTTGGTGGCAACAATATTCCACCCTCATTCCCATGCAAATCATGCTGGTTTCCTTAAAAGTTACTGAAGTGTTCCTTGACACTTAATTCACTAAGGATGTTTTTCTCATTCCCTCATAGCTTGAGTACAAAGCAGACTGGAAGATCTGAAGATCTGATTTAGCCACTTCGCTAAATTGACCTACTCAGCAGATTCTCAACACCTACTCTTGAATAATATTCTATGGCCAAGTAAACTTATTAGCGAATTATGGTATGATCTCCAAGGGTTTCATTTTGTTCAAATATCAAATTTAAGGTCTGCATCCAGGCCAACTCAGAACAAACAACTACAGAGAATTTACAGTAAAATATGGAAAAAGAATGGGCAGATGTGAATGACTTTCAACCTGCATCACTGAAGGGCTTAATAATCAATGCTATCACAGATACATTGAAACATCAGGGAGCCAGGATCTTCTCCAAAGAGCAGTTATCCTGGGTGTTGTCTGAAATCGGCCTGCAAGGGTAAAGTCTTTTGACAAATCCCAAGTTGATTATGGCAGTAAAGAAAGACAACAACTTGTAGAATGCTTAGAGAATGAGGTGTTCCTGTTGCTACAGCACTGTTATAATTATTATTGGTAGACACCAAGAACTATCACACAGACACCCTGCTCAAACATGCCCATGGGGGGACTCAGAAGGAATCATACCACCATACCTTTGATGCCAGAGCCATACTCAACAAAACATAACATTTCTTTGACAATAAGAAATATGCTTTAGAACAAGGGCTAGCAAACTACAGGCCCAAGGACCAAGAGTGGCTTTTACAATTCTGTCTTCTATATCACAGAGGTTAGGGGTGAAAGGCTCCCATGATCTGGAAAATCTGTTTACATTTTTGGCCTCCTACTGCATACCAGAGAAATCTTAATTACTATGGTATTAAAAGATAAAATATGTTGATATTATTCAATGTTATACACTTACTTTATGTATTTCTGAGTTTCTAAACGTTTTCCATGTCATCTGCTGGTTGTCACATGTTGTCAGAGGCTTCCGCAAAACTCCCCCCAAATTCCCATTTAATTTTTATGCTGACCCATGATATACTGAAACTGCAATAGGCAAAGTAAATATGTGGAAGGGATAACTTCCAGTTCTAAATCTATAATCCTATCATTGTAAATATTCACTGCAAAAATATAACTAAATAGTTTTTAAGAAAATACAACCAAATCGGTTTTATTTTGTTTTTAAAATTTCTGAGAGGCAGCATTGAGTCAGGAGGACCTTATTACAGGTCCCCATTTTTCACACCTATTGGCCGTGTAAACTGTAGTAAGTCACTTAACCTCTCAATGTCCCAGGCAACTTTCTCAGGCCATAAATTTGAAGACCAGTTGGTGATCTTTACTAGAAGCAGGTTATATCTAGGAAATCACAATGTCAAACAAAAACAAAAACACTTCTGCAAAACAGTAAGCAGATCTTGCCCACTTATTCTGTACTACCAATTGGAATTTAGAAGAACAAAAAGTTCACCAAGATTTAAGTATGATTTTTCAATGGACTGTCTAGTTAAAAAAAATAAAATGGAAACAACAGTTTTCTCAAACCAATCAATAAAAAGACTGCTGGAATCTAAATGATACTAGCATGAAAATTATGGTTTGCTTTTATGATAATAGCATGCGTAAGTGATGTTTGTCAAGTGTCAAAATGAGTCCATTCCCCAGATAAGTAACCACATGGGGTAGGTTATAGGGTCTAATTCTCATTTCCTTCTAGTTAAAATCTTAAGGTGATTGGTAAATGGGGGGGGGGAGGGAAGGAAAAGTAGAGGAGGGAAAAGCATGTTTTGCAATCAAAATGAAATCCTAATTTATTGTACTATACCTCTTTTTAAACACATCAAACTAATTGAACTTTAAATCACTATGCCTTTTCAATATGTGAAGGCATTGAGAACCTAATATAAATATATGGAGAATATGGGAAAAACTTGTCTATTAATAAACTCTCTTCCCTGCCCATTAGTATCCTATTTGAACATTTTTCATTTATTTCATTTTTCAGGGTTTTTTTGTCCTATGAATTGCTATTGTTTCATATGCTCATTTATGATTCTAGAAGTATATATATATATATGCTTTAGTCTCTAGGTGTGAATTGCAACTAAAAAAAAGGAGACACTGATCAATAAAAAGAAATGCATTCAATCTGATAAAAAGAAATCATCAAAGTTGAAATCAATTGATTGTGGGTGAGTGGGTCAGTGGAGTGGGTAAAATGGAAAGGGAAAGAGAGCAGAGGGATTGTTTTATCCCTCCAGATCTCTTGTTGCCCCATCACATTCTGACTTCCTTTGGCTTAATGGCTCCG
The DNA here is from genome assembly GCF_028583685.1 of Petaurus breviceps papuanus. Taxonomy (NCBI): domain Eukaryota; kingdom Metazoa; phylum Chordata; class Mammalia; order Diprotodontia; family Petauridae; genus Petaurus; species Petaurus breviceps. Next base: position 2,298,121 of record NW_027185601.1, on the reverse strand, counting down.
CAGAGAATTGCCGAAAAGTTCTGTGTACAAATAATAGATCATCAGTAACTTACAATTACAGCTTCTACCCTGGAGAAGGTGTAGAATTTTTACATGACTCCTTCATCCTTGCCCTACACTAGCAAAATAGAAAAGTAGTAATTCACATTTATGTGACACATTACCAAACACTGTTTTCACAGCATTCCAGTAGAGCAGGATGAGTAGTTTTCTAACTGGCGGGGAGCCCAAGGTTCATCGCTTGCTCTGCCACATAGCCATTAGCAGATATCAGCCAGAACTGAGACTCAAGACTTTTGAGGGTCATTCAGTACTCTTTGTACCACAACACAATGCCTAGGTAAACATGTAATGTCACTGCTACTATCTCATGCCATCTTTTTAACAACATGGCAAAGTATCCTAGTGAGGAGTATCCCTTTGTTACAATCATCGTTTTTAATTTTCCTTCCTTCATGACCAACAAGATGGTGAACTAGATATGTCTCCTAGTTCCCACTAACTCACAAAGACCCCCAAAGAGGAATGATGCATCAGAGATAAAACAATGACAGTTGAGCTGATAGAACCAGAAAGCAAGAAACAAATCAATAGCCCTATAAAAGAGTAGTGAAAATTGTTCATCCTGAATATACTCAAATAACTCTCTTTTACAAACTGACTCCAACTTCCATTCTCCCCCAGAGACCCATAAACTGACCTATGTATCTGGGACTCATAGGACCCGTCAGGATGCAGAAAATCTCTGGTGCATTCCATCTTCTCCCTATATTCCATTTTACTGAAGCAAGAATCAATAGACTCTGATTCAAGGGACTGGGTTTCTTTCTTTGGGGTGGTCTCTATGTTAGGCAACATTTCTACTGTAGAGATTCAAATCAGAACATTCATTTCTCTGTCCCCCCAACTCTGCAAAAAGAAATAAACAAACAAAAAACGCAAACCAGAAGCTGATTTAGCCCAGAAAAATGAGTGCCAAGGAAGGAGGTGGGGCAGAAGGCTGTACCAGCAACTGAAACTAGTGCTGTCCACATAGCAGTTGTTAAGGGTAGAGAGAGAAGCTGGTGAAAAATCAATCTCCCAATACTGGAAGAATCTGAGGCAGCTTTGTAGTTTGAAGGGACCTAATGACCAAACAATACTTTCACAACAGAAATAATTGGTGATTATTTCTTCAAAGAAGCAAAAGCAAAAATAACTGATGTAAGATACAAAAGTAATGAAGTGAAAGATAATTTGGAAGAAGCCAAGCAAAAGGCCATAATGCTAAGGGAACACAATCTTTAGATGAGCAAAAGCAATTGACCTCAAAGCCAGAGTTTACAGAAACAAATGAAGGAGCATTGATGTTCCAGGACAACATAACAACTTGAAAAACTTGAACAGCATATTACAGGAAACACAAAAACAGTTCCCATAACTTCTGAATATAAATAAAATAAATTTGTCATGTACACCATGATCAGCCTGAGTCTCAGTCAGATATCACCCAAAGAACAGAAGCTTTCCTCATAGACTTGATCAGTTAACAGAATATAATCCATAAATTATAGACTTGGAGTAGGAGGGATGTCAAAAGTCATCTTGCTCAACTACCTTATTTTAAAATCAAAGAAACTGAGGCCCAGAGAAGATAACTGATTTACACAAGGTTACACAGTAAGTTGTTGAGATGGGATTTGACCCTTGATCCTTTAATCACCATTTAAAGAATTAGTGTTATTTCCCATGTAGTATGCTGAATATATCATCTGTCAAGTTTGAAGTGGTTTAGGTCATCCTGGTCTACTGAAGTTCAGGTCTAAATAATTCAGATACTTTATTAAGAAAACCTTGATATAACAACAACAATGTGTTTAAAGCATACTTTAAGGTTTATAAAATGCTTTTCAAATATAATTTTATGTTCCCATCCAATTCTAAAAATTCCTTTTCCTATAACCATATCATAGAAACCACAAAAGAGTCTGAATTTGTTGAAATTTTTTTTGAGAAGAATAAGTTTTCAATAAGATGATGGATTATTATCATTAAAAGGGACCATTCAATGGCAGATATCCATATGGTGGATCTCCAGGAAAGAAACACAGATGGATTTTAACTGAGCCCTGCATTCTATGGTGAAAATAATTATGGCACACCCTCCCCTTACCATAGCCAAACTGTCAGGGGGTGTTACTTTGTCCAAATTGATTGGATCCTACTTTCTCCCAGCTCCTACCATAGTAATAGTTGGTCTCAGGAACTCTGCTAAGTAAGGTATGCCTTAATTGCTGTCTCAGAGGGGCTTACAGGCTGCCAGAGAGTCTGATCTGGGCAATGTGAGGCAAGCTACTGAGGCAAAATAACAGCTATTTTGTATGGGCCAAATATATCCCAGTGCTTTGTGACATGTGTAACATCCACAAGAGCAAAAGAAACCTTTCAAAGGCCAGAAGAACAGCTGGGCACAGATGTGTTTCAGTATAAGCCACTATGGCTATAAGACTGAGCTATTTATTGCGGACTGATTATAGAGGAATTTGAACATGTAGCATATTATATCGTCCACCTGCTGGAAAGAAGAAATAGTCATTCTTTTCTTCAAAGCTCAGATGAATTCATGATGTGTTTCACATTTAATTTGATTGTCTTTGAAATGAAACATTGCATAGTGGATAGAGGATCCACCTCAGAATAAGGAAAACCTAGGTTCAAATCCTGTCTCTGAAATACCAGAACTGTACATGTGGGGATGGGAAACCTTTGACCCTGAGGACACATATAGCCCTCTGGGTCCCCAAGTAAGGCCCTTTGATGAATCCAAACTTGGAATCTGTCAAAGGGCCGTGCTTGGGGACTTAGAGGGCAACCTCTCAGGGCCTCAAGCTAATTCTCTGATGCAGGAATTCTTAATCTTCTATTTGTTCTTGACTCCTATGTTAGCCTAATAAAGCCTATGGACCCCTCAAATAATAATTTTTTAAAAACAATAACTGAAGGAGATGTCAAATTTTGCTTACACATTAGGAAAAAAATAAAGATAAAATTTTGTCCCCTTCCAGGTTCACAGACTGCTTGAAAGAACCTGTTTTTTGTCTATAAGTTGCTTATGAGTTGATAACCTACATTAGTAGAGGCATTTAAAGGTAGTGGAATTGTGTGTGCAAAAATCTCCAATGCTCCTTCATTAAAAAATAAAGTATTGTCTTGAAGTGATTTTTTTTTACTAAAACTTATAAAAAGTTATTGTTAGAGTAGCAGAAGTATAGCTCACCATTGAAACCTTCCTTAAAATCTGCTTCCTTTCTGAGTTATTTTTCTCCCATGCTTTCAGTCACTTTCTTCAGGTATTAACAGGAATAGCACTGAAATGGATGGTCACCTTCAGTGCAAATCATGAAAATATGAATTATACTTTTTTTCAGAGTTTCTCTGCTCCTAGGGGCTACATATATGTAAGATGAAGATCGGGTGGGGGAAGGGGAAAAGAGGAAGCATCTTAAGAGAAGCCCAAACAGAAGCTTAAGATTTGCTCACTATAGATTTTACAGTAAACACAACCCAAGATTTGGGAGGAAAGGGATTCATTCTCCAGGTCCTCACCATGATAAAAAGCTATAAGGAGAAAGTTCAGGAGTTTGATCCCAGAATAGGCATTTTCTTCCTGGTTTCCCAGCATAAATACTTAGCTGTCCAGTTTTAACAGTGGTAAAATTTTGGTACAGATGGGTAACAGCTGGAGAAGCCTTTGAAATGAGGCAGTTTCTCATTCTGATAGATGCTTGTATTAGAGATCACAAAATACTTTTGAGTTTCCCCAAATCAGTTTCATAACTCAACGCAGAGTTAACATTAAGTAACCAGCTGATGCCCTAGCCTAAAACATATGCTAAAATATCTGGGATAAAATAAGAGAGACAGAGACAGAAAGATAGACAAGATAGACAGAGACAGAGAGAGAAAGAGAAAGACAGAGATGTACAAAACAAGAGAGAGGCAGAGAGAGGGAAGGGGCAAAAATGACTTCTTTTCTCTCAGTGAAAGACTTATTTTCTGGAGGAAGACATCAAAAAGTCAAAGGTCCTTGGCACATTCTCTTAAATTCTTGAAACTTTTGCCAACCAGAAATAATCACATGCCAATGGCCTGTAAACTCTATTTGGGACACCTAGTTTGTATTTACACATTAAAAAGAATAATCCACTTTTTAAAATCTTAGTGTGAACCAACATGTAACAATATAATGGTGAGATTTATGGAAAAAATGTTGAAAAAAGGTCATACATTTAAGATGCTGGGGCTCAAATTAATATATTTCATGAGTTATGTAATATACCACCACCTTGAATATATACATAAATGCATACATATATCTGTATATACATGTTTTTATTAAATACATTATCACCATATACATACAGATATGTGTATATATGTGTATGTCTGTAGGTATATATGTATATGTATCAACACACACACATATATATAGTGTGTATATGTGTTATGTTTAATACTAAATGTATTGTATGTGTTTCTCTGTGTGTGGGTGTATGGTGTTTGTGTGTTTAATAAATGCAGACACTGAAGAAAGGTACCATGATTCAATAAAAATGTCTAGAAAATTTGCATAACTACACACACACAAAAAAACCCATTATGATAGGTTTCCCTCTGTATCTGACACCATACATAAGAATAAATTCTAATTCGATCTGTATTTAAACAACAAATAAAACAATTTAAAACCTGGAAGAAAAGGGAATAATGCTTGGGTTTTTTTCCCCAACTTTGAAGTGGAGGCAATTTTTTTCAATCAAATATAGAATTCATTGATGACAAAATCAATGTATTTGATTCTACACAGCTAACTGGGTTTTGCAGAATAAAAACCATCTGGGACATCTAAGGCAATTTGAACTTTCTTACAAGGTCTCAGTTTAAATATCACTTCAGACACTTACTAGCTGATTGATCCTGGGCAAGTCACAACCTCAGGCTGATTTAGTGTTTTTCATCTGTAAAATGGGGATAATGATATTAATAACATGTACCTCTAAGGGTTATTGTGGGGGTATAATGAGACAATATTTGTAAGGTGCTTATTAAATCTTAAAGTGCTATATGCTAACTGCTATAATTAAATTTTGGTTGATAGATTGACTAAGGATGGAAGATAAGCTGTTACAAATTTATAGCTCAATGATTTTAAGCATCCAATGTGAATTTGATTTTCAGTTTTGTTTTTGCTCCATTTTATATATTTCTCTTTCTGGCTGGGAGGTTTGCTTGTTATTAAAATACATACCTGAAGTGAATATGTCTAGGAAGTTTTCTAAGTCTTGTTATTTTTCAAAAATGTATGTCTTGAATTTGGATGGGTTGGTAATTTTTATTCACTGTTCAGGCTTCTTAATTTTTCAATGGTGTACCCCAATTTCTATGATCTCTCTATGTCCTCTTTGAAAATCCACAGTGTTGGCACGGCCAGGTAGCACAGCGAGTAAGAGCACCAGCTCCAGTGTTGAGAAGACCTGGAGATCGAATCCCGGGCTCAGACACTTAGCATCTACCCAGAAACACCTGGCTGTGTAACCTTGAGCAAGTTACTTAACCCCAATTGCTTAGGGGCGACCAGGTGGCTCAGCAAGTAAGAGCACCGGCTCCAGTGTCGGGATGACCTGGATCAAATCCGGGCTCAGATACTCAGCACCACACCCAGAAATAACTGGCTGTGTAACCTTGAGCAAGTTACTTAACCCCGATTGCTTTAAAAAAAAAAGAAAATCCACAGCACAATTATATGCTAACCCAATTAATAATTTAAGTGAAATTGAAGAATATTTACAAAAATACAAATTGCCTAGATTAACAGAAAAAGAAAATAAACTAAGTAGAACTATTTTAGAAAAAGAAAATGAGCACACCATGAATGAATTTCTTAAGAAAAAAACACCAGAACGAAACAGACTTAGAGGTGAAACCTATGAAACACTTAGAGATCAACTTATTCCAATATTAAATAAATTATTTGGAATTATAGGTAAAAAGGGATACTGCCAAACTTATTTTATGAAATAAATATGATACTGACACCTAAATCAGGAAGAATAAAAATGGAAGAAGAAAATTATAGACCAATTTCATTAATGAATATGGATGCAAAAATACTGAATAAAATTCTAGTTAAAATATTTCAACAATGTACAAAGATTATACATTATGACCAGGTGAAATTTATACCAAGAATGCAGGGATAGTTTAACATAAGGGAATCTATTAATATAATTGATTATAATGACAATAACATTTAGAAAATGACAATTGTATTAATAGAGGAAAAGCTTTTAATAAAGTACAATAATAATTCTATTAAACATTTGAATTATTAATTGACTTATATTATTATAATTGCATTATTAATGGATTTTTCCTTAAATTGATAGAAAGCATTTATCTAAAACCATCAGCAATTATTACTTGTCATGAGGATAAGCTAGAACCCTTCCCAATAAGATTAGGTGTTAAACAAGGCTGCCCGCTGTCACCAATATCATTCAGTATTGAATTGGAAATTCTAGCAATAGCAATAAGAGAAGTAAGAATAAGGAATGAAATAATGAAACTATCTCTTTTTTGCAGATAATATAATGATATACTTGAAAAATCTCAAAGTCTCAACTAAAATGTTAGTTGAAATAATGAATAACATTGGCAAAATAGCAGGATGCAAAGTAAATCCATAAAACCATCAGTATTCCTATATATCACCAACATAACCCTCTAAGAAGAGTTAGTAAGAGATAGCATATCTAAAATAACTCTAGATAGTATAAAATACCTGGGAATATACCTGCCAAAACAAACCCAGGAACTATATAAAGAAAGAAAATAATATATATATATATATATATATATATATATATATATATATATATAACATTTAAATAATTGGAGAAAGATGAATTGTTCATGGGCAGGTAGGGCCAATATTAAAAAATGACAATTTTAGCTAAACTAATTTGTATATTAAATGTCTCCCAAGTAAATTACCAAAAATTATTTTACTGAATTGAAAAAAATAACAAAATTAATTTGGAAGAACAAAACAGTCAAGAATGCTGAAGAAACTAATACAAAAATGTAAAGGAAGGAAGTTTAACAATATCAGATCTTATAGGGAATAATTACCAAAACTATCTGTTACCAGCTAAGAAATAGAAAGGTAGATTAATAGAACAGAGGAGATATACCATTTATTGTAACAAATAAATATAGTAACCTTATATTTGATAACTATAAAGACTTAAAATGTTTGGATAAAAAACAAAATTCATTATTTGGTAAAAAAAAAAATTGGTAAAACTAGAAATCAATATGGCAGGAATTCGGTGTAGACCAATATCTTATACCATTTACCAAGATAAGGTCAAAATGGATATATGACCTAGATATAAAGAGAGAGATTTCAAGAAAATTTGAACAAGGAACATAATACTTGTCAGACTTATGGCTAGATGGGCAACATGGGTAAACAAGATAGAGAGGAGAATGAGGTACAAAATGGATAATTCCAACTATATTAAATTAAACAGGATTTGCACAAATAAAACAAATGTAGCCAGGATCAGAAGGAAAGAAGAAAATTGGGGAAAATTTAAAGACAGTTTCTCAAAGGTCTCCTATCTCAAATACAAAAGGAATTTTGTCAAGTCTATAAGAATATGAATCATTCCCAACTGATAGATGGTCAAAGGATATGAACAGGCAGTTTTAGATATAGAAATGAAAATAATTTATAGCCACATGAAAAAAATGTTCTAGGTCATTATTGATTAGAGAAATACAAATTAAAACAACCTCAAGAAACCATTTTATACCTATCAGATTGTCTAAAATGACTGAAGTGGAAAACAGCAAATGTTGGAGGGGTTATGGAGAAATTGGAGGGTTAATTCACTGTTGGTGGAATTGTGAACTGATTCAAACATTTGGGAAAGCAATCTGGAGTATGCCCAAAGAGTTATTAAACTGCTTATACCCTCTGACCCAGAAATACCATTACTATGTCTATTTCCAAAGATGATTAGGGGAAAAGGAAAAGAACTTATATGTTTTAAAATATTTATAGCAGTTCTCTTTGTGGTGGCAAAGAAATGGAAATTTTGAGGATGCCTGTCAGTTGGGGAATGAGTGGGCAAGATGTGGTATATGATTTAGATGGAATACTATCCTGTTATAAGAAATAATGAGCTTGATGATTTTAGAAAAATAGAAATACTTGCATAAAATATTGAAGAGCTAAATGATTAGAACCAAGAGAATATTGTATATAGTAACAATAATGTTGCTTTAAGAACAACATTGAGTGTATAAGTCATTTTGAGTATTATAAATATTCAACTTAACTAAAAAGGACATATAAAAGAAGATGCTATCCATATCCAAGGAGAGAGGGAACAAATATAAGTATGTATAGAATGATTTTACATCTACATCTATATCAATACATATTTGTGTCTAATGGTAACCATCTTTGGGTGGGAGGAGGGAAGAAAATAAAAGGAAAAATATATGTCAATTTATTATATATTTAAAAGGAATAGCAAATTACACATGATATGTTTGTAGAATCGTGTGCAATCATATTTTTATTATACTATGATATGGAAATGCTTTATTCCATAAATGAAAAGTAAATACAAATTTAAAAAAATCTACTCTGACCCTAATTATTTTTCCTCAGTAAATGATCTTTCCAATTTTTTTTAAAGCAATTGGGGTTAAGTAACTTGCCCAAGGTTACACGGTCAGTTCTTTTTTGTTTGGGTGTTAAGTATCTGAGGCTGGAAATGATCCCGGGTCCTCCGGAATCCAGGGCTGGCGTTCTTACTCAACTGCGCTACCTAGCCGCCCCAATCTTTCCAGTTCTTTTGGTAGCCTGCGGTAGGTATGTTTTCTTTATAACTGCAGTGTTATAGTTTTACTGTGTTTCATATTGGGTTCTTGTCAGAATACTGACAATAATTTATAATTTTATTAGTTGTCTTATGTAGTTCGGGGTGGGGAGCCATTTATTTGATAGTTTCCCTCAAAATAGTATCTAGCAACTTCTTATTTCCTCCACTTTCTAGGATGTTAGAAATCTTTAAATTGTTTTGTCCCAATCTAGACCTTGACTCTGTCATTTAGCTCTGCATATTTTCTAACAGTGTGAATAATTCATTAACTGTTCAGAGCCTGTATTCCCAAGTGTTTCACATTGTGTTTCTTTCTATTTTCTGAAGTAGAATGTCAAGTTTGGGCTATTTGTATGAGTTTTTTTTTATTAAGTTTTCTGTGATATTTTCCACATTAATTATTTCTCTCACTTTTTTACATGTCTTAATTGTCAATTGATTTCTTTATGATTTTTAATTTATTTAAAGTTTTGTTTTGGTTTCATGATTTTCTTTTCAAATTCATTACTTCTAGTATTCTGTGGTATATTGCATTGTCTCTTTAATTTTATTGATTTTTAAGGTCATTTTTCTTCTCTTTTTTTTTCCTGTGGGACATAAATGGAAGCTTCTTTCATCTCCTCATGTCAGCATCTTGGATTAGTGCCTTCTTGCATTGAAACTAAACTGTTTTCTGAGATTATATTCAATTTCCCAAACTAAACTAAACTCCTTCAGCTGTTGCCCTGTTCTATACTTCTATATCCACATAGTAGATGCTGTTTGCTTCAAATGTTTACATTTAAAGACTAAATATTAGGATCATAGTGAATAATCTCAATTAGCAGTGTTAAGGGCACTGTTTAAGGTAGAAATAAACAGTAAGATAGAGGGGAAAACCCATTCCAATTATTCCTTTGATTACTGATTTCACTTGTGTTATAAACTGGCATATATAATGTCTTATCAGACTAGGAATGGGATATATATATATATGGAGGGCAATTGGGATTAAGTGACTTGCCCAAAGTCACATGGCTAGTTTTTCTGTTAAGTGTCTGAGGCCAGATTTGAACTCAGGTCCTCCTGACTCCAGGTCTGGTGCTCTACTCATTGCACCACCTAGCCGCCCCTTAAAGTTTTTTTTTGTTTGTAGGGCAATTGGGGTTAAGTGACTTGCCCAAGGTCACACAGCTAGTAAGTGTTAAGTGTCTGAGGCCAGATTTAAACTCAGGTCCTCCTGACTCCAGGGCTGGTGCTCTATTCACTGCACCACCTAGCTGCCCCTGGAAGGGGATATTTCTACAGGTGATATTGTGCTGGGGCATCTGTTTAGAAGAGGAGCAGAGTGCCACAACAAAGTATTTGATAAAGGAGGTTCAAGGATAATACTAACAGCTAAGATTAAGTTATCTCTCCTTACATCTTCTATTACCTCATCTGGATCACTCTCTTGCTCATATAACAGTCTATCTTATCTCATACTTATCAGTGAACATGCTATTAACTGTCAGTAGATTAGAGGTTTCTTGAAGGTTGGACCTATGTGATTTTTCATCTGTATAATTCTAGTACTTATTATTGTTTTTTGTTTTTGCTTTTTGGAGGGCAATTGGGGTTAAGTGACTTGCCCAAGGTCACATGGCTAGTTTTTGTGTTAAGTGTCTGAGGCCAGATTTGAACTCCTCCTGACTTTAGGGCTAGTGCTCTATTCACTGTGCCACCTAGCCGCCCTCTAGTACTTATAACATTCTATGGGATATAGGTGCTTAATAAATGTTGCTGAAATGAATTGAAGAGAAGAAAGAACAAATATGTTTTCCAAAAGAATTCAGATTTGGCCTCTCGTACTGCTTGGGGTTTAGTTTGTATGTTTCCATACAGTTCATTCTCATGCATATACTCTATACCTGCTCACCAGTCCCTCCACCAAGCTTTTCCTTTTATACAAGCAGAGAAGTTTCCAAATAATAATTAGTCACTCTGGAATATCATTCCTTTTTTTTCATTTTCTCTCTTCATCTCAAGTAATTTCTTTCTTTTCCTTCTGCATCTTCCCTTTTCTCTACTTTTTTTCACAGCCCAAGGAAGTGGAAGATAGTTGGGAGATCCAGAGTTTCCATTCTGTAGTTTGCCAACCACAACATAAGCCTTGATGAGACAGTCCCCAGGGTCCAGATGATAAAGGGGTGAATGGAAGAATGACAATACCTAAGGCCTAACTTTGCTGTTCAGTTCCCTTTGAGCAGCTCTGAGGATCACTATTTCTCTCCACAGCATCCTTTTTCTTGTGCATTTGCAGATCAACTTTGTGAAAAAGGAGCTTTAGTCAAAGAGAAAGAAATACTACTGAAATAAGGGAAGGCTAGTTCAAAAACTGAAATTCAACCTTTTCTTTCCATCCTTAATCTTAGTCATCTTTCCAAAGCAATTCATGAAGAAAGGGATTAATTTGTAACTTTAGTTACCTTAGAAATGTAAAGGTCTTTGGGCTTTGTCTCCAAATGACCTGTACCATTTTAATCCAATGTGATTTAGTTTGGCTGTACCTAAAAGATATAGACTAAATATATCTTTACAGACTAAATTCTTTTTCTAATGCTCCTGAACAAGTAACACTTTTCCATTTCCCTTGGGTTCTATTTTATCTATTTACATCAGATGAAAAACACAACTAAAAGAAGAATTCGGGTTATTGTTTTCCTTTGTAATAAATGTATGTTCAGGAACTGATATTTGGGGGGTTTGTGTGTGTGTGTGTGTGTGTGTGTGTGTGTGTGTATTCTGGCTTTGCACCAAATTCCAGGAAGCCTTTCTCTGGTGGAGAAAATTGGTACGCATTAATAAGAAATTCTGAACATTTTAGTTGTTTGCCTTCTTCACATTTTAGAGGAATTTATATTAGATGAATGAGTGAAAGAATGAATGACAGCACCGAACTTTACTTGTTTAACTTCTCAAAAGTTCACAGGATCACTGCTTTTCTTCATAGCAGAATATTTTTTAATTGTCTTCTATGTGCAAACACTATCTTAAGTCCTGAAAATTCAATGAGTAAAGCAAGACAATCTCTGCTCTTAAGAAACTTGCTTTCAAAGTAGGGAAGTTAACATATATGGGAAAGAAGCTAAGTGGCACAATGAATAGAGTCTTAGATATGAAGTCAGGAGAGTCAAATTCCTAGGTTCAAATCTGGCCTCAGATACTTATTAGCTGTGTGACCCTGTTTGCCTCAGTTTCTCATCTGTAAAATAATATGGAGAAGGAAACAGCAAACCATTCCAGTATCTTTGCCAAGAAAACCCCAAATAAGGGGCAGCTAGGTGGCACAGTGAATAGAGCACTGGCCCTGGAGTCAGGAGGACCTGAGTTCAAATCCAGTCTCAGACTCTTAACAACAACAAAAAAAACCTACCTAGCCATGTGACCTTGGGCAAGTCACTTAACCCCAATTGCCCTTCAAAAAAAAAAAAAGAAAACCCCAAATAGGGTCATGAAAAGTCAAACATGACTGAGCAACAACAATCAAGCAACATATATAAGAGGTTTCAGCTGCTTGTCAGGTTGTCGTGTTGTTGTTGTCATTGTTGTCATTTTAAGTAATGGGACAATGAAGATTATTATACTTTTTAAAATAACTTTTGCATGATAAAACCAAATTTGTTTCTGATGGTCAACTGCTTGGCAGTGCCAAGGACTTTGGTGGTGAGAACCAATTTTTTCCCTAGGTCTTCAGTAGCTAAGGCTACAATATAGTGCTATTTGAAGGGTCCGTTTTATCATAACATATGAAGTACAAATCAAAACATACCCTTCCAGACCTCATTTTGTTAAAAATTTCAAAAATTTGTTCAGTTGCAAAATGACATTACTTTTGAAGTGAATGAGTTCCCAGTCAATTATTGACAATGAAATCAGTACTCATGGTGCATATATTTAAAAGAAGCTAAGATTTGTTTACCATGGATTTGTGCTTTTGTAACATATTCTAACTCTACCTCAGAATAAACCCTCGTAGATCTTAATGGCCTTGGACTAACCAGAGTCTGGTTATTTCTGGAAAGAGCTATCTTTCTAGGAGTAGATACACATTAGCTTCATTTCCCAGTCAGACAAAGACAGACACCAATGTCAGTGACATGAAATGCACATAACTTCTTGCATTGATGTTGTATTGGTATATCAAACTAGTGATTTCTATGCTTAAAATAAATACACTCTCTCTCTGTTTCTCCCTCTCTCTCCCCCCTGCCACACAAATATTTATACACACATACATAGATACATATATATGTATCTCTGTGTGTATCTATACATATATTCAGAGACAGACAGATAGACTATACATTGGAGTTTTAGGCTTTGCCTCTTTTCTTTGAAATTGGAGACCTAATTAACACATCTTTTATCATGATTCATAAACATATTCTTTATCCTTAACATTTTTTAAAGGGCAGTACAGGACAGGTGAGAGAACACTGAATTTGGAATCTGAGGGTTGTGTATGAAATCTGATTCTGCACTATGCTAATGCCACTAAATTATCACCTTTCTTAGTCTCCTTTTCCTCATATGTGAAAGGGGGTGGGGTGGGGCTGGATGAACTCTGGTCTCTTTTAGCTTTGAATCTATGATCTTTGTGAAGCACAAAAGTCAATCTCCTATTTTAATAACAGCACAATTTACATTTATCTTTCCCTTCACTAGAAATCCATAATCATTTTCATAAGTAAGCATATATTACATATTCTGTTATCACAGTTTTGTATATTTTATAATAGCATTTTATTACAGCTTGGCTTATCTCTTTGCTAAATAAATGTCCTGACAGATTATTGTGCACCAATACTCTATTTTTCTCTATACAGTGTACCATTTTACTTGTCATAGCCAGCTATGCTCTTTTCTGTTAGTGTATCATGCTGTCCCCAATGCCATCTGTTCTATCCCACTATGCTCTCTCCTCCATGCTTTCTTTGCTTTCTCTTCATTTTTCTCTCACTTCTCTATTTTGGAAACTATGGGGCTTGGCTTTTATAATGACAGCCAGACAAGTCAGCAAACTGTGCCTTCATTTTGTTTCAGGATGGCAACCCTTCTACATCTTTTTCACTGACTTTGATGCTTGTGATTTAGGATATTTGGGAGAACCAGAATTCTGATGACTGGTAAACCAGATATCACATTAGTAGACTTCTGTGGCTATCAGCAGGTATGACTAATTTCTTTTATATTGTACTTTATTTTAAATTATATATAGGTGTAATGGATTATAAATGATATAAAATGGGTTATTGAAGATCCACTGTAGCTTTCATGTGTGAAGGTATGAGATGCACTATTATTTACAGTTTGCAAATCTATGTTCCTACAACCAAAGATTTCAGAAAATAGGATTGTTTCCTCTTCAAATATCAATTTATAGATGCTTATGAAGAACTGATTTCTGCACTGGTACTGCTTTTTCAGTGGCTTTTTTTCATTCTCAAATTTCAGGCTATTCACATAATCATTAGATTGGAGGAGACCTTGAAAGGTCATTTACTTCATCCCCCTGCACAGGCTTCAGGGAGAACTACAGCTGAAACATCCAGATCAGATGAGAATCTGTACTTTTGTCTATCCACCTGAACACAGAGGACAATCTCCCTTAGTAAAAGAAGTGAAGATTTTTAACTATTAGAGGTATCCTTCACCACCCCAAATCTCATCATGATTTCACTAGTAGGCAAGATGTGAGAAAACTTTCCCTTTCTTCAGTAATTGATCAAATTATTTTTAGAGTTTCAAGGATATTTGTGAGTAGGTTTTATAAAGGTTTGGCCTTTGAAAAATTAAATTCCCTACTATAAATGAAAAATGGCATCTTAGGGCATATATTAATAGGCTATAAGTTGAGAAACCCTAAACCAGCTCCCCCCTTATTCTTTCTCTCTGCTTTTCTTTTTAAATTTATTTTTCAATTATTAAAATATATATTTTCTACTTCCAGTTGAAAAGAAAAACATAAAAAAACTACCATAAAATACATCTTTTCATGCAAAACAAATTCTCACATTGGTCCGAAAAATATGTCTCATTCTATACCTAAGCCCACTCCCTCTCTTCCAACTACTCTGATTCATCATCGTTCTTCTAGAATGGTCATTGATCAGAGTTTTAAGACTTTGAAAGGCATTTGTCTATTCAATGTTGTTGTTCTTGTATAAATTTGCATACTTTTACTTACTTTACTTCCATTAGTTCATACATACATATGTGTATATATACATATATACACATATGTATGTATGTATGTATATCTTCCCTTGTTTGTCTGAAACCATCCCTTTCATCATTCCTTTTCAGAATCAGCTTTTTTTCTTTGCTAATTTCTGAATACCCTCGTGTGCTCATTGCTACAGATGTCTAGACAGAAGCCCAAATCTTGAGCATAGATAGGTAGCAGTAAATTATGAAGTCCAAACTAAAACCTACTGAATGATGGTTATTTTTTGAATTTCTACTATGAACTTCATATGTGACTTTCTCTGGGGGTTTCAGACATAACAGATATGATCCCTGCCCTTGCCTTAGAGAACTGATAAATGTCACTAGCATAAAAGGCATTAGGAGCACTAAGAGCCCAGGTAACCCACAATAATAAGATGGCAAACAATGAAGTGCACAAGTGTGACTTCAGAGATAGAACAGTGAAGTACATCCCCCCACTCCTATCAGAAAAATCAGGGGCTAAAATCACAAAATAATCCATCATGATCAGTGTATGTTATGTGGGAGGGTCCCGTTTTGGAGTTACCATGAGGTTGAGAGAGTGAGGATGGTCACTGGGAAGTAACAGTGATGTTTATTTTATTTTTTTAAAGAGAAACAATAGAATTTGCTTTTGCTAGAAATCCAGATTTCCTTTGAAGAAAGTATTGAATGTGTAGTGTGACTTATTCTCCCTTCCAGAATCATAGGAAATAGAATCCACTGGACAGTCTTATGTTTCTCCAATTAACAAGCCCTCTTACTGGGTCCAAGTCACCAAAAATGAAACTTTTCTTGACAATAAACAAATCATTCTGTACTATATTAATAATAATGACAGTTTGAAAGCCTACTCACTCAAAGTCCCCAAAGTTTTGAACATTTCAAAGGTTTTGATCTTTTGCCCGATATACTGTATACCTCAGACGATACAGCCATACAACCTCCTGCTGTTATGAACTGCTCCCTTTTGTTCATCAGCTCTCTGTGGATGGAAGTACCTAATTCTTGGTCTGAGTCTTCTTTTTTTGCATCCAGATAGCTTGCAATAAAAAGATCCTGGGGAGTTCCCTCACCAAGACCTTTCCCAGTAGTGAATACCACCCCAAAGTTCCAAGACAGCACTTTCAGTTCCAAAGACTGTCTCACCAGTTATTAATAGTTCTACTAACTGACCTTGTTACTATTGTGGCTATCACCCTTGCAGGAGCAAGGAGACATGAAACAGAACCAAGAGAAGAGCTTTACTGTATCAGGCTGTAAGCCTTTCAGTAAGGTGAAAACCAGACTTGCCCTAGGCAACTAGAGGTTGTTGTCACAAAATTCATAACCCTGAATCTTGCAGCAGCATAAGAGTCAGCTCCAAGTTCCACACTTTTCTTTTTCTTTCTTTTTTGGGTGGGAAAGAGTGAATGGTGCAGGAAAAACAAGATTGGGTAACATTACAATTCTATTACCTCTTACCTACAACCCACTTATCTTTAGAACTACCTTATTTCTTTATAAAGAACCACCATCCTTCTTGCCTCCCAGGTTCTCAGTGTCCTTATTACTCCCTCAACCATTTGAAAAAATCCTCTTTAAAATTATTGGAGGGGTAGCTAGTTGGAACAGTAAATAAAGCACTGGTCCTGGAGTCAGGACTACCTGAGTTCAAATCAGACCTCAGACACAACACAAAAAAAATTGCTGTGTGACCTTGGGCAAGTCACTTAACCCCAATTGCCCTGCCCCCCCCAGCAAAATAAATAAATAAATAAAGAGATAGATAGATAAATAAATAAATAAATAAATGAAGTTATTGGAGATCTCTAGCGCCATATGTGATGCTCTTTCCTCATTCTTTACACTTCCTCATTTCTCTCTACAAGGTGACACTGGCGACTTCTCGTCACAGATGCTTAAGCTCTCCTTATCAAGTAATTATGACATTCCCTATCAGTTCTCTTCCCACCTATTTTTCTGTTCTGAAGACTTCTTTCTTGGATCATTATCTATACCAAAGTCCCTAAGGCTAATGTCCCTAAGTTTCTCTTCAGGTCCTTCCTCTTCTCTTGGTATATTCTCTCACTCTTTGACTTAATCAGCTCCCATGGAATAATTGTATAAAGTGTAGGCAGGTGAACCCTAGATAACTTTATTTAGCCCTAAATGCTTTCTTGAACTCCAGTCCCAAATTACCAACTAGCTATGGCACAATTCTTAACTGACATCCCATAGACATCTCAAGTCCAATAAAATTAGACTAGAATTCATTACCTGTTCTCCCAAATGCCCCTCCTCTTCTCAACTTCCTATTCTTCTGAGAGTACTCCCCTCTACCAAGTCACCCAGATTCACAATCTCATTGTCATATTTTACTCCTCACTCTTACTCATTCCACATATCTCTTGTGTTGCCAAATCTTTTGGTTTCTATTTTTGCTTCACTTTTTATATCTGTCTTCATCACTCTACTCAGTTATAACTCAAGTTCAGGCCCTCACCACCACTCAAGTAGTTTATTACAATAGCCTCCAAATTGGTCTCCAGGCATATTGTGCCCCTTTGCAATGCATCCGCCACCCAGCACCAGTGACATTCCCATATATCATAGATGTGCCATAAACAAATAGAGTTATATGTATACATGTAGTGTGTATGTGTACATGTATATGCATATGTATCTGATTGTTGCATGTGTGTATAAATGAATGTACATGCGCATGCAAATGTATATAAGCATGCATGTGCATGTGTGTATACATATAGTCATATTCACATATGAACACATGTATATGCATATGCATACACATATACATGCATACATATACATACATACATATACACACACATAAGATCTATGTTATAGTCCTATCTCCAAGCTGTGAACTACTATAAGTAACCAGGGAAAAGAAATTGAGCTTCAAAATTTTTCTCATCTGTCAAATCACTAGGTAGGAGTAGACAATCTCTAAGTCTATTCTAGCTGTAAAATCATATGCCTTGACCGTGCCTTGTCTCACCCTGACTGATCAAGTTAATCTACTGTTTAAAAAATGTGTTTAAATGTTTTAAAATTGAATAGTAAAATATTAGAAGTCTGCTGTGTTATATTAGAGATTAGGCTTTAACCAGTGGAAAGGCTTCTTCTTAAAAACATTACTACAACTTGATTTGTAACTTCTTTCCAGGAGGTGGATTCTATCTTAACCTCACCTCCTCTTCTTCCCTTCTCCCTTCCTCCCTCCTTTCCTTTCTTCCTCCTCCCCCACCTCTCATACCTCCCTCACGCTTTCAGAGTTTGATGGATACACTTTACTTATACCCATTTAAGGGGCTGCCTAAATGATCAAGTGAACTATTTCTCATTACTAAGCACTGTTCCACAAGTGAACATGCAGACATTAAAAGCCTTTCTGAAAGTCTCATAAAGGATTCCAATACCCATGAGAAACCAACCTGTAATGTCAGTGACCTAAATCGCTATGGCTTATAGACATTACAAGTACCACTGATTAAAGTAGAGACAAGCCTTTTTCCCTCCTATGTGAACACTGATGTTTTATGACTTCGTTCAAACTTTATTGCTGATTTAAAGCACATGACCAGTAAGACTCAGCAGGAGTGTGTACCCCAGGCCTGTAGCCTTTAAGCCCTTACTGGCATGGCTGGCCTAGAGAAAAGCTCTGAGTACCTCATCTTCTTTCAAGTGTCATTCAATCATTTATTAGGAAACTCTTCTCACTTGGAGTTCAGGAAAACAGTCAATCAATGAGAAACCCACCATTCTACAGATTGTTCCTGCTCACCTGATTTGCCTAAGGAACAAAGGGAGGGGAACAAAATACCACTATCTATCTATCTATCTATCTATCTATCTATCTATCTATCTATCTATCTATCT
>NW_027185601.1:2276725-2279056 GCF_028583685.1 Petaurus breviceps papuanus | reverse complement strand
TCTATCTATCTATCTATCTATCTATCTATCTATCTATCTATCTATCTGTCTGTCTGTCTGTCTGTCTGTCTGTCTGTCTGTCTGTCTGTCTGTGTCTATCTATCTATCTATGTCTCTATACACACATATAATTTGACCCTCACAAGCCTTAAAACTATTGGCCACATAAAATGCTGAGCCAAGACTCTCCCTAGGTTTTCTTTTTCCTGTTCAGAATGTATCTGTAAAGGAGGCTCTGCTCCTGCACCATTTCTGAGTGTTCTCCAGGTCCTGGCAGAGCATTACACTTTTACATCACATGAGGAGATTAAATGACACAAGGACCAAGACATATGAAACTGACATAGAGTTAAGGGACCACAAGAAGATGAAATTCAGAAAAGCAGAGGGATATAGTCAAAACATACTGATTTTGCAGTTACTAACACCTGGATTCAAATCCATCTTTTGATACTATTCACCGTGTGACCATAAACAAGTTCTGTAATTCTCTGAGACTTTTTTTCTGTAGAATAGAGTAATGACATTGTTGGGAGGTACAAAGGATACAAAGTACACAAAGTGTTTAATAAATTATTATTGTTACTCTTATTATCTTGTTTTGGAAGGGACCTTCGATATCACTAAGTTTATTATATGGGAGGGTTTGGTTTTGGAGCTACCACGTGATAGAGAGAGTGAGGAGATTCGCAGGGAAGTGACAATGCTTTTTAAAAAAAGAGCAACGATAGAACTTGCTATTGTTAGGAATCCAGGTTTCCTTTGAAGAAGGGATTGCATGTACAGTGGGACTTATTCCCCCTTCCAGAATCATAGGAAATATACTCCACTTAGATGCTCTAGTGCTTCTCAAATTTACAAGCCCATTTACTGGGCCCAAGACACCAAAAATAACTTTTCTCAAAAATAAACAATTCTGTCTGATGAAAATGTATGGCATCAGGAGATGGGAGTGCTGTGTGTTGAGGAACAGCAAGAATGCCAGTATCTCTGATAACCATAGATGGAGGTCTTCAAAGTATAAGAAGAGTGGAAAGATAAGAAGGGACAAAGGTTGTCATGGTCTTTAAAAAAGCTAAACATGGGGCAGCCAGGTGGCGCAGTGAGTAAGAGTGCCAGGAGACCTGGGATCGGTTCTGGCCTCAGGCACTCGGCACCCACACAAAAATAACAAGTTACTTAATGAGCAAGTTACTTAACTCCAATTGCTTAAAAAAAATAATAAAATAAATAAATAGACAGATAAATAAATAGATAAGTGAATGAATGAATAAACACATAAATACATAAATGAATAAAAAGCTAAACATGATTTTATATTTGATCCAGGAGGTTACAGGGCATCTACTGTGGAGGAGAATCACAGTCAGACCTATAGTCAAAAAGGCTTTGGAGTTGGAAGAGACATCGAATTAAAGACCTCAACTCCTTAAAGGAGAAAACTATGGTATAAATTAGTGAGGTGACTGACTGACCTAAGATCACAGAGGTAAATAAAGAGTAGAGAAGCATTTGAATAAAGTTTTTCTAAGTCCTAATGCAGTGGTTTTACTATGATACTATGATGTCCGAAACTTAGGAATCAGGGTGAAGATTACTTTCTAAGTTTGCGGAAACTTACAAACATATCATTTTCTCCTTATCTTATAGGGTCCTTTTCTATTTCATGCATATGCATTTCAGTGACTGTGAGTCCTTGTTCCTTTGCCTTGGTTCCTTGTTTGTTGCTTTCTCTCATACCTTTGGTATTTCTCAGTAAAGTGATATTTGGATCTCCATTTTAAAAGGGAGTATTATTTTCTGGCTTTCCTGCTGTGAGAATATGTAGTGGATTCAGACATGGGCCACAGCAGGGTATATTAAATGCATATTTTTAACTCAAAGGATGAAAAAACTTTAAAACGTGGAGGAATTTTAGACACTTCATTTGAATGGCTTCATTTTCTAGGTAATTAAATTGGGAGTCAGAGAGATGAATTGATATATTCAAAGTCACAAGACCAAGCTATTGACAGATCCAAGACTAAAAAGCAGATCTTGAAATAAGCACTCAAGTGATTTTTTCCACTTTACCATTCCAGCAGTCAAACCATTAAAATTCATTACTAGCATGGCAATATATCTCTATCTATCTATCAATCTATCTATCTATCTATCTATCTATCTATCTATCTATCTATCTATCTATCCATCCATCCATCCATCCACCCACACACCCCCACCCACCCACCCACTCACCCACCCATCCATCCATCCATCCATCCATCCATCTATCCATCCATCCATCTATCTATCTATCTATCTATCTATCTATCTATCTATCTATCTATC
>NW_027185601.1:2276554-2276715 GCF_028583685.1 Petaurus breviceps papuanus | reverse complement strand
CTATCTATCTATCTATCTATCTATCTATCTATCTATCTATCTATCTACCTATCTATCTATCTATCATATATCTGTCTGTCTGTCTATCTGTTTATCTATCTGTCTGTCTGCCTGTCTATCTATCTATCTATCTATCTATCTATCTATCTATCTATCTATCT
>NW_027185601.1:2240195-2276544 GCF_028583685.1 Petaurus breviceps papuanus | reverse complement strand
TCTATCTATCTATCTATCTATCTATCTATCTATCTATCTATCTATCTATCTATCTATCTATCTCTATGTCTCTCTATCTCAAAACAGTCATGGGCATATTAGTGGGCTATCTTGTGTAGATAGCACATATTTCCATTTACAGATAATTATAGCATCATACTTTATAGACTTGGACAAAACATTTTCGTTTAGCTTCTCCTCATGCTTAAATTATTCCCTGGAAATCATATCTTTATAGACATTAGGGTTTCATATGTATTGCCCTCCCCACTGGGCTACCTGCATCCCTGATGTACAGGTTAGGTGCCTTGCAGAACAAGTATCCCAGGTTCAAAATACTTAGTGGGCCCACATTCTCAAAAATTATACTTCATGAAATCCCATCAGTGTATTTACCTTTAATAGCCACCCAGTAGGTACAGTTAGCTCAAAGAAATGATATTTGCTGAGATGTTATTTTAGGAATACTAGCTGTCAGCCATATACCCCATGAACATGAGGCATATTCTCCCACAAATTCATGCAGCATCAGCAGGAAGAGTAGGCACATGTGTAGGGAACACTACCAGAGAGACACTCATACAAGGGATATGTCTGACTAAGGGAAATCCCACCTCTTGATGCTGTAGGGACTCAATGCCCTTTCTCTTCCTGTGGAATCTTCAAGTTTCTCCCCCTGGGACACATCTCTACTGAGCAGTTTGCGGCCTGTGTCTGCTCCTCTCAGCATCTTGTTTCCCAGTTGCCCGATCTATTCTTTCTAAACATTGGTTGCAACGTATTAACCTGGGTCTTCCCTGGGCCCTCACCCTGTGGGTGAGTAGCTTTTCTTCAAGACACTATTGTCAATGAAAGAGAACTTCAGAGAAATCTCCTGTGTCCCAGCCAAAGAGCATGAAGTGTTTTCTTCTTAATTCCTGGCTTCTACTTCCAAAGCTATCTCCATTCTCAAATAGAAGAGCTGGTTTATAACCTTCTTGTTTTTCTTGGACTATTCTTACTTATTTATTTGTTTGATTATTCATTTTAGTTTTTTCTTCATCTCTGTCATTTAATTATAAAGTCTTTTTAAAGATCTTGTATGAATTCTTTTTAGGCAGGTTTGATGATTTTTGTTTTTGCTTTTTTTTTTGAAGGGGGGATGGCAAGGCAATTGGGGTTAAGTGACTTGTCCAAGGTCACATGGCTACTAAGTACTAAGTGTCTGAGACCACATCTGAACTCAGGTCCTCCTGACTTTAGGGCCGGTGAATCACTATGTAGATTCACTATGCCACCTAGCCTCCCTGATGCTTTTTCATGTAACATTTGATGTTACTCTTAGCAGGGCTTTTTCCTTCAATATCCTCCTCTGAAGATGTATGCCACTCATCTCCATTCAAGTAACAGCTTCCTATGGTTGGCGTCTTTCTCCTTTTTGCCTATGTATTTTTTTTTTTGTGGCAATAGCTTAATTTTTGTAATTACCTCTAGCCCTGGGGTATGGGAAATGGTACCTCTTGCCCTAGATCTTCAATTCTCCCCTCTAACCTGGAACCAAAGCCAAACCTCCAACCTCCTGTAAGTGCTCACAGCCAGGGTATGCCCCACTGCTTCTGCACTCACCAGCCTGCGCTGGTTCTTTCTTGCCCCTGCCAATCTTCGCAGCACAAGTGGGTCTGGTGCTCCTTATCAGCAATGGTTCTCTCAATCTTCCCAGCCTCAAATGCCCAACTTCCCTCACTATCCTGGGGTAAAAGTTTCTGTGGTTGGGGCCAATGCAACTCTCAAAATAGTTAGTCCTAGGGCTTCTTCTTGTTGTTTTCTTCTTATTTCTTTTTTTTTTTGTATTTTTAAATTTTTTCTGTCTTTTTAATTTGTCACTTGCTGTTAAAGCAGATCCTAGGCTGGAGGTGTTTACTCTTCACAGGGACCAAAACTTGTCCTGGGATTTTTCTTTAGATCTTCTCAAATTGTCCCAGGAAGACCCAAGTTGTACACCTATTCTTATTTATCTCCACCCACCCTTTCTAAGGTTCTATTTTAACTCTTTTGTGAGGGAAAATCTTGAGAGCTTGGAATTTTCTGATCTACTCCACCATCTTCGCAGAATTCTTCAGACTGTCTTGGTTTGTAAAGAACACCCAATGACTAATCATTCCTATCATGCTATCAAGTTTGATTGAAGGACCCTCATGAAGGCTTGGGAACCTGTGGCCTCAATGCCACACATAGCCTTCTAGGTCCTTGGTTTGGGCCTTTTGACTCAGTCCATGTTTTACAGAATAATTCCTTCTACCTGTGCTTTGAATGTTGTCAGAGTCACACTTGAGGGCCTAGAGGGTGACACACTTGAGGACCTAGAGGGCAACATGTGGCCTGGAGGCTGCAGGTTCCCCACCTCTGATCTAAACACTTCTCTATACCTTAAGATCTCAATATTTCAGTGCCCCTGTCACTTTCTTTGTACATTTTTGTAATTTAATCAACACTTTATTTCCTTTCTCACTTTCTTCTTATTCTGTGAGTTTATCAAGGAGAATAAGGGGAAATCAATTGTTCACAGTCTTGTTAGCCAGACTCAGTTCCCTGGACTAGACTCAGAGTTAGAACAACTTGAGCTCATGTTTAGCTTCTGACATAAACTGGATATGTGATTCTAGGCAACATGCTTCATTTCTAAGTTTGCTAGTAACTCTCAAAGGTTAGAAATTTCAGAACCGGTGTCACTCTAAATTGATTAAAGAAATTTCCTCACCTTAAACTTCCCCACAACAATGAAATTTTAATTCCCACTGAAAACCAAACCCAAGATAAAACTATAACTTAAAAAAAACCCCAATAACACAAAAACAAGTCTTTCCAAATTGGTCTTTTTCTTTGATATGCTATCTCTATATGTATCTTTTATAGTTAATGCCATATTACCAGAAGGTGCTGAATGAAGCTTACAAAGATCAGTTCCTACTGCCTCAAAATATAATTCTGCTTTTGTGAGCACCAGAAAGCTATAAAAATGAATATTCAGCAGTTGGAATCTTTTCTCTTGGCTACAATTAAAGCTCCCCCTGGCCTACTCATCAGACTTCCTAGGTAAAATTTGTTCATTTTTACTGTTAATCTCAAAATAACTCTACTTTTCTACCTGTTATATTCATCAAAATGCACATTTACTATTACCCTGTATTTCAGGAAAGGGAACCATCATGAAAAAAACATTTATTACACCTTCAATTGAATAACCAAGCTACCATTTACATAGATAGTAAGTCATAGATCTGGGCTTGGCATGATAACTCAATGGATCTCAAGAGATTCATTATGTAGCCTCTATTAGGACAGGTCACTTTCTGTTTGCTGTTCTTTAACTTACTATGTGCCTTCAAGGTCCTTTGATACTGCACCAAACACAGTGAGTTTCTGGACCTATAGATGTTTACACTTAAGAATTATTAGTTACATCATGCCCATTATAACATCACCACCAGTGTCCAAACCATGAGTAGGGTCAATATTGTCAATTGTTCTCAATATCAAGTACTTCTGCCAAGACCAGTGTAAACTAAACAATGCATCCATTAAATATAGGGATTATTTTGTCCTCTTTCTGTCATTCAGCTTTGCAAGTGTATTTTGAAAACTCAGGTGTTACTTTGTGTAAGACCTATAGCAAAATCCTTCATTCAGTAGCTAATTTTCTAGTTCATGGCTTATCCAGGCTTAGTTTTCTAGGCTTTTTTAGGAGTGGCAAAAAAACAAACAAAAAACATAGAATTCTTATGTAATTACAAATGTAAAGTGAGATAAATTGGCACTTACAGTTATGGCAGGTGGCCCCGCTGTATCCTGTCCCATCACAAGTGCACTTGAAGCTGTCCCAGGTTTGAGAGCATTTACCACCATGCTCACAGTGATTGGGCACACATCTGTCAGAACAAGAGACAAACAGAAATGAACCAACCAACAAACAAGATTTATGAATGGCCAACTTCCAAGCTGCCTGGGCAATATATCATTTCAATGCCAGTTTGCCTTACTGAAGCAATTAATCCTTGTTAGTTTAAGCAGATTAATATGATTCATGATGGAAGGTGCCAACTGTACAAAAGATGATGTATCACAGGTCTGGTGTTTCCCAATTTTGAGCAAACAGCAGAAATTAACAAACTGTTAGAAGATTCATTTGCATATCAGAGGTTGAAATTTATTCTTGCCTTTATACAAAGGAAGATACTTGCTCTGTCATTATCCCAGGAGGAAGATGGAGATAAGCTGCCTTGCATGTCTATGGCATGTTCTACAGTATGACTAAGCTAGTCATAGCAAGCTGCTTTCTATAATGCAGGCTGTATCAAGAGTATTGATGCTATTCTTACCTTATTAAAACCATTATAAACCTACCAGTTAATGGAGGCCACTAGAAGCATGTCAACCAGTGGAAGTTGTTGGAGTGATATCATGTATCAGATACTCCTTGACAAAACTGTACAGAAGCCGTAACTTATTTTTGACAAGTCTATGTTCTTTTCTTTACCACCTCTTTCCTCTTTTGTAACCCATCATTTTCTGAACCCATTCAACAGAGATGGAGACAGGGGAAGGAAGTTCACCTGTAAACTTTAGAAAGTGATTTTTTTTTCATTAATTTGTTCAACAAATATTTATTAAGAATTACCTTCATGCAAAAGCAGAGTATCAGAATAGATAGAGAATGAAGTTTGGAGTCAGGGATACTTAGATTTAAATACCACCTTTCATCCTTACTGCCCATGTGATCCTGGGCAAATCCCTTATACCCTATGTGATACATTCTACTCCCCAGAGAGCTGGACAAGGAACTGGGATCTGTCTACCACTGAACCCAGGTGACAGTCTGGTGAGTCCAGGTAGAATCTGGCATCATGGAAGGGGATCCCAGGGAATGTGAGAACTGGCGCCAAGTCAAGATGAAAAGACCTCTGACTGGGTACTGAGTAATGATGAAACTGTAGTTTACTAGTGACCTAGGGGTGGAGGGTTTGTCCATTTTCTAATTATTATACTTAGTGATTAATGACACTTAGCAATTGATTGTTGTATAAGTGACTGGTTGAGTTAATTTAGTATGCCCCATGAGTGCAAGACTTTGGCTATTGTACTTTAAGATGATTGTTCTTTGTTCAAAACTTTGTGGCCACTATAGTGGAAACTATGTGGCCATTTTAATGATAAGCTGTTGTGAATACTACATTGTGATTTTCTATGATAAGTTGTAATATTGTGAATGTTGTACCTTGATTTTCTCTGAATGTTTTGCTTTGATTTGTTATGGAATAAATAGGGTGTTCACTATACTGTGTAATCAGAACCTTAAAAGCTGTTCACAGTAGCATTCTGGAAAGCTGCTCGTGCATGGCATTATACCTGGTAGGGTAGATGAAGCCTCAACTATGTCACCACATATCAGCAAGGCAGAATATGTCAAAGTGTAAGATGGATACAAATGTCAAAGGAAATTGTAGAAGGGACACATCACATAGGATTGGTAGATCATGGAAAACTTTCTGGAACCAGTAGCGTTTGCTTGGAGACTTTGAAAGATGAGTAAGACCGAACCAGGTAGTGGGAGAAGAGGCAGCATTCTGGACACTGGGAACTGCAATAAGCAAAGGTACAAAGGCATATAGCCAGAGCTGTTTGTGGAGCAGGGTACAACGACAGAATTTAGAAGTGGAAGAGACCTTGGAGCTCATCTGGTATAACACCTTCAATTCTGCTCAAGAATAAACATTAGATATGCTCTAATGCAGATTCTTAAAAAAGAAAAGCATACCTTTGTCATGCTTTACATATCTGCTATGTGCCATGTATTATGCTAGACATGAAAAATAGAAGAGATAAAATTGAAGGCTCTACCCCCAAAGGGCTTACATTTTAAAACTGATTAATGATGTGCTTTAATATGTGTAAAAGTAGAGAACTGATGCAAAGCCAAAAAGAAGTTGTTTTCCAGAAGAGAACATTAATGACTGGGGGAAGGTGGAGGGGAATCAGTAAATGCCATGTGTGCCTGGTGATGTCTCAGCTTTACTTTGAAGGAAGTTGGGGAATCTACAAGGGTGAAGAACATAGAGGGAATGCATCACAGAAGTGAGGGGTTAATTGTACAAATGCAAAGGCTAGGACATATGAGAAGGAATGCTGAGAGACCAGCGTGTGAGTGAAGGGGAGCAATATGAAATGAGAGGTGAAAAATGAAGCCCATATAGGTAAAGTTTGCCACACAAACAGAAGTGGGAGACCCAGAGTTAGAAGGCAGGTCCTTTCACTCCAAATCCAACAGATCAGTAATGCTAATGCTTCATAAGCTCCTTGAGTTCAGGGGCTGTTTTTTGTCTCTTTTTTATTGCTAGTGCTTAGCACAGTATCTGGCACATAGTAAGTGTTTAATAAGTATATATTGTTTAATTAATATCCCATCCATCACCATGTGTCTTGTGGTGCATTTGCAGGAAGCCAGAGAGCTGGAGTAAAAGTAGTTGTAAGATGGCATCAAACTGACACTAGGAGAAATATAAAAATCTCACAGGTGAGCTCTATCTTGCTAGGAACAGGTTTGACAATGAGACTTAGTCCTGTCCTAAGGGATCTAATGTAGGAAACAGTTTGTCTGTTGTTTATTGAGAAGAAAGCAGAGCAGGTAAGCATTTAGGCCTTTAGGATAAATGAAAGCATGACTAATTTATTTTAGGTAGTCCTAGCCTAGATCTCCATGGAAAAGAATCACTCTGCCAGGGCTTTGATGTTCCATATTCATTAATGCATGCTTTGTGATACTGATTCTTAACAAAAAACAAAAAATGGATGGCTTTGTAATGCTTTATGTATTAAAAAACAACCCAGAAGTTTTCTCTTCCTAATGTTTTAGGAAATTAATTTAGCTAACCCTAATTAAGTCAGATAGTATTAGCATGAGAGACATAGAAAGATAGAATAGAAAGAACAGGAGACGGAGTCAGAAAGCCTTGACTCAAGTCCTACTTTTGTTACCTAAAGGCTGTGTGAACCTGGGCAAGTCACCTAATCAGCCCCAGGGACCTCCCTAAGTTACAGATGAAATACTGATCTGAACCTGTGAAAGGGATTTCCACACAGTCAAACCCTTCCACCAATGAAATCAAAGGGAATTGGAATTCAGTAAAGGAAATCCACAGAATAACCACATACATATCTATAATCAAGAGCATACAAGGTATGTATGTTTTTTGTTTTCTTTTCTTTTTTTTTTGACTATACCTATAATTTCAAAGTTATAAGTAGCCCCAGTGAAGAAATTCCCTTTTCTAACTAGGTTAGTTAGTACTAGAGCTATAATTCATGGCTGTGGAGTGATTCCTAGAGTATTTAGAGATCGAGTGACTTATCCAGGCTCACACAGATAGTATGTATCAGAGATGGCACTTCAGCCCAATTCTTCTTGACTCTGAGATCAGCTGTGTAGAGACTGTATAGTGTGGCCTTTTACATTATGTATTAAAATCAAACAACTTGGGGCATACATAATCATCAAGTGAGGAAGATGAGGTATTTTCTTTAAAAACTTTTTTATTATATTTTTTTCATGCCATCAGAATTTCTTTCACTATTCTCTTCCCTACCCCCTGTCAGAGAACCATGCCATATAACAAATCACATTTTAAAATGAAAAATAATGGGATACTTTCTAGTATACTTTATATTACTTCTCAGGGTTAATTGGAGGAAAACCCATTGTAAACCTTAAAACATCACAAGAGTATGAATTATTGATATTATACAGCATTTGGGACATTGGCATAAGTGGTTTACAGAATTTCAAAGATTTCTCAAAATGTGAAAATCTGAATGTGAATTTTCACATTTTACTTGCAAATGTTCCACTCCTTTTTCTTAAAATGTTTTCTCTTTCTAATTTCCATTATCCTTCTGCTCAGCACTAGCTCTCTCATTAATGGTAAAATACATTTTTGCTTTCAAATAAACTGGGCGAAAAATGCAATTTACAACCTCTGATTTTGTATCATCATATTAAAAAAAGATTAGGACCTCCTACCAACCAAATTAAAATGATTTCAGAAAATAAAATACAAATTAAACTCACTCTGA
Organism: Petaurus breviceps papuanus; assembly: GCF_028583685.1. Lineage (NCBI taxonomy): Eukaryota > Metazoa > Chordata > Mammalia > Diprotodontia > Petauridae > Petaurus > Petaurus breviceps. Next base: position 2,268,441 of record NW_027185601.1, on the reverse strand, counting down.
ACAGCAATATACCTTACAGGCACAAAAAACCCCTCTCTGTCATGTTAGTACAAGAGTTGGAAATCACACCAAATAAATTGAAGTCCTCTTAGAAGAAATGCTTGTTTTACTGTAAGAAATACAGATCACTTTCCCAAATGATTTGATATTCAATGCTGTTTTCATTCTGAAAGATAAAGCAGATTTTCTAGAAAATCTGTGGATCAGCAGAGTACAGGCAGGATCTTAACCACACTGGGCCATTTGGAGCAGCAGCATAAATGCTCCTCTCCTACCTCTCCATGCACCAACTGTTTACATTTTTATGTTCTCCTGAGTTCTTATTTTCCACTGGTGTGTGATTCTTACAAAAAGCCCTGGCTCAAGGAAAACTATTATTTGCTTCATAATTAATCTTAACTTGAAATTTTTTGGGGGGTGGGTGGTATAGGATCTGCAAATATTTACACATTGGACATTAGTCAGGTTACAAAGAAGGATTGTAACAGATGGAATGAATAGATGGAATGAACAATGGGGAAAAGAAAACAAAATAAGAAAAAGAAAAAAGCAGGTAATTTGCTTCAATCTGCATTCAGGCTCTGTTCTTCCTAGTTCTTTTTCTGAAGGTAGACATCTCTTTCCATCATGAGTCTTTTAGAGCTGTCTCATAACCCTGCATTGCTGAGAAGAGTCCAGTCTATCAAAGTTGGTCATCACATATATGTTGTGTCTGTAAATATGTAGAGATTTCTTCTAATTCTGCTCTTCTCACTCAGCATTAGTTCATATAAGCCTCTCCAGGTAAATATGAAGTCTATCTGCTCCTCATTTTTTTTTAAAGCAATTGGGGTTAAGTAACTTGCTCAGGGTTATATGGTCAGTTATTTTTTGTGTGGGAGCCAAGTATCTGAGGCTGGAACCGACCCCGGGTCTCCTGACACTGGGGGCAGTGCTCTTACTCACTGCGCCACCTGGCTGCCCCTAGCTCCTCATTTCTTATAGGACAATAGTATTCAATTACATTCATATACAACCACTTGTTTAGTCATTCCCCAATTGAGAGGCATCCTCTTAATATCCAATTCTTTGCCACCACAAAAAGAGCTACTATAAATATTTTTGTACATATGGGTCTTCCTCTCACTTCTATGAACTCTTTGGGATACAACTCTAAAAGTGGTACTACTGGGTCAAAGGGTATGCAATTATTTATAGCCCTTTGGGTATAGTTCCAGATTGCTCTCCAGAATGGTTGAATCAGTTCACTATTCCACCAACAATGCATTAGTGTTCCAATTTTTCTGCATCCTCTCCATTATTTGTCATTTTCCTGTTTTGTCATCTTAGCCAATGTGACTGGTGAGATGTGGTACCTCAGAGTTGTTTTAATTTGTATTTCTCTAATCAATAGTGATTTAGAGCATTTTTGCATATGCTTATAGATATCTTTAATTTCCTCATCTGAAAACTGCCTGTTCATATCCTTTGACCATTTATCAATTGAGGAATGACTTGTATTCTCATAGATTTGACTCAATTCTCTGTATATTTTAGAAATGAGGCCTTTATCAGAGACATTGCTTGTAAAAATTCTTTCCCAATTTTCCACTTCCCCCCTAATCTTGGTTACATTGTCTTTGTTTATACAGAAGCTTTTCAATTCAATGTAATCAAAATTATCCATTTTGCATTTTATAATGCTCTCTATTTCTTGTTTGGTCATACAGTCTTCCCCTCTCCATAAATCTGACAGGTAAACTATTCCTTGCTTTCCAAGATTGCTTAAGTATCATCCTTTATACTTAGATCATGCACACATTTAGACTTGATTTTGGTATATGGTGTTAGATAATGGTCTATGCCCAGTTTCTGCCATACTATATTCCAGTTTTCTCAGCAGTTTTTGGCAATTAATGAGTTCTTATCCCCAAAACTGGGGTCTTTGGGTTTATCAAACAGTAGATTACTATAGTCATTGACTACTGACTCGTTTACCCAATCTATTTCATTTATCCACTGCTCTATTCCTCAGCCAATACCAAGTAGTTCTGATGACTGCTACTTCATAATACAGATTAAAATCTGGTATAGCTATGCCAGTTAGATTTTGAACATCCTGTCCCAGTTCACAAATTTTTTATTTTTAAGGATTTGTTTTCTTCAGTGAGATTTTTTTCCAATTTGGTCACTGTAGATTTAAATTTATCTTCTACCTCTCTCATTTGGCTTTTAAAATCTTTCTTGAGCTCCTCCAAGAATGATTTTTGGGCTTCATACCAGTTCATATTTCCTTTTTTGGTTTCTAGTGTGGATACAGAGTCCATGGTGTCTCCTAAAAGTGATTCTTCTCATTCACAATAATAGGATTCAATTGTCTTTGGTCTTGCCTTTGCAAGTTACTTAGAGCCCATTGTAATTACCTATTTTCTGACCTTTAAAGTGTATTTCTGCTCTTGGGGTACAGAGGACTCTGACCTAAGCTTCTCAGTCTGGGAGCTAGGTGCCTGGCTGTTGACTTTGTGTGCTGTAGCCTCTAGGTGTCTAGATTGAGGCCAAGGACAGGACTCTTAGTGTTTCCCCTGAGTTACCCTGAGGCTCACGGACTAATCTGTGGGGGAGGGGTGGTAAGGCCACTTCAGATTTCAACCTCTATGCCCCTGGGCTACAGCTAAGGCAGGCTCAGCAGCTGGCAGCCATCAGAGCTGGTGTCTGTAGATTGCCCTGGTGGTGCTAAGGCCCACCTGGGCTTGTGTTGTTAGTGCTTGCTGTCTCCACCACCCTGGGCTTTTAGATCTCCTGCTGGGGTGGTGCTTGTTGGGACCTGTTCCACCCTTCACTTCAGACTCCTTACTGCCTCAGTTACACCCTTTATCAGTTACTCCTAAGCCTGAGGGATTTCATTATTTCAGGATTTTACTCTGGGTGGGGCATTTATCTCTGGGTTTTCTGGGTTAGGGAGGGGAATCAGAGCAGCTAGGGTTTACTTTGCCATCTTGGCTTCTGGAAATTCAGGTAGATGATTTTTAAATTTCCAAGCTGTGGGCTGATAGCCCCAGGAGAAGCTGCAGACCCTGCTGTGGGTCCTGTGATTTTTCTTACCCAGCTCTGACTGATGATCCCATCCACTGGTGAGACAGCTGTGAATACCTTGGGGTGGGTGAGTCTGCTGGCTGAGGCTCCTTCTAACTCTGCTGTAGTCTGCTCTCTAATCCCCCTGGTGCAGCCGAGCTCCCCCTGCCCAGACCTATGTGGGCACTTTTCTGGGCTGGATTCTGCGTTCTGTCTCCCAATGGATTCTGTCACTCTAAAATCCATTCAGATTCACTTAATAAAGTTTAGTGACAGGATTCATGGAGAAGCTTAGAAAAGTTACTGCTTCCTTTCTGCCATCTTGGCTCCACCCCCACTGATCATCTCTTGAAAAAGATCCCAAAAAGAAAACTCCTAGGAATATTATAGCCAAATTCCAGAGTTCCCAGGTCAAAGAGAAAATACTGGAAGCGTCCAGGAAGAAACAATTTGAGGATTGTGGAAACACAATCAGGATAACACAAGACCTAGCAGCTTCTACATTAAGGGATTGAAGTGCTTGGAATATGATATTCCTGAGGTCAAAGGAGCTAGGACTAAAACCAAGAATCATCTACCCAGCAAAACTGGGTACAATGCTACAGGTGAAAATATAGCCATTCAATGAAATAGAGGATTTTCAAGCATTCTTGATGAAAAAAACAGAGCTGAACAGAAAATTTGACTTTCAAATACAAGAAGCAAGAGAAACATGAGAAGGTAAAAAGGAAAAAGAAGTCACAAGGAACTTGTTAAAGTTGAACTATTTACATTCCTACATGGAAAAAAAATAATTGTAACTCAAGACTTTTCTCAGTATGAAGGTAGTTGAAGGGAATATATGTGTGTATATGTGTATATACATATACATACATATATGTATGTATAGGAGGGTGTATGCATATATAAATATGTATGTGAGTATGGGCATATGTATGTTCATGTATACATAGACAGAGGGCACAGGATGTGTTGAATAGGAAGGGATGATTTCTAAAAAATAAAATTAAGAGTTGATAGAGGAATATAATGAGAGGAGATAGGGAGAGACAGAATAGCATAAATTATCTCATATAAAAGAGGCAAGAGAAAACTGTTACAATGGAGGGGAAGAGCATAAAGGTGAAAGGGAATGGGACAACCTGATTCGCATTGAGTTTGGCTTAAGGAGGGAATAACATACACACTAAATTGGGTATTTTACCCTACAGGAAAATAGGAGGATAGGGAATAAGAGGGGGGATGATAGAGTGGGGGGCAGATTGGAGGAGAGAGTAGTTAGGAGCAAACATTTTTGAAAAGGGTCCAAAATGAAAATAGAACAAGTGGGGGACAGGATAGGATGGAGGGAAATATAGTTTGTCTTCTACAATATAAGTACCATGGAGATGATTTGGGTAAGTACACATGTACAACCCATATTGAATTACTTGACTTTCTAGTGGGGGTGGGTGAGGAGGGAAGAAGGGAAAAAATCCGGAACTCAAAGTATTAAAATCAAATGTTAAAAAATATATATTATTTTTTACATGCAACTGGGAAATAAGACATAGAGGCACTGGTGTATAGAAATCCATCTTGCCCTACTAGAAAGTCAGAGGGGGTTGGGGGAGGATATAAGAGAGAGCGTGTTGGAGGAAGGGGTATTCAGTAGAATTGCTATTTTGGGGTGGGGGGTAGGGGAAAGACAGGGAGAAAATTTGTAACTCAAATCTTGTGGAAATGGAAGTTGAAAACTAAAAATAAACAAATTAAACAACAAAAAAAGAAAACTTCCCATCATAATTCACTATAATTCACAGGTACATAGAGCTTTAGTAACCCAGAAGGAACAACATAATAGAAATGTTAATTCAAAAAGAATAAAAGCATTAACATCTACTCTGACATTCTCTAACATCCTGAGAGAGCAAAGTCCTAAAAGGTGTCCCTGAAAAAACCAAGTCCTTAAAGGATGGGCAGATATGAAAGAAAAGAGTTCTGAAAGAAAAAGGAGTTGATCTCAAATCTGGCCCCTTCTTATTCAGTGGATTATCAAAAGCTCACTCTGAGCAGATATTATGTCTTGTATCACATAATTAGAATCCTATGCAAGAGTGTCCTCATTACTCTTAATAGGTTTTAGGTAACTGAAAGTTGAAAGGATTTGTGAAATTTCATTTTACCAAATGATTTCTCTTCTAATAGGATTGTAGCCTGAGTGTGGCATTATACAGGATTTGATCACAGAGCGGCAACTATAACTATGCAAATATATAGTGGCAGGTTCATTTCACCCTAAGGTTGAATGACTGCCATCTCAGGACCAAACATCCATTCTTTCCTCCATTTTCTCTGCTTGCCCCATAGAAATAAGAGCCAAGGTTCTCTGAATTGCCTTTCGATTAATGGCAGATCCTTAGATACACACAGAAAATATATGAGGTGGTATCTGCCTCATTATAAAGTAAAGCATCCTTTTAAGAAACTGATGAAATATCTGTAAAGTCCTATCTGGTTATTCAATGTGAAATTTAAGTGGTCATCTCAACATAATTTGCAGTCTGAAATATATGGATTTTGCTTTTGTCCCAGCTTTCCCATTTCTTTTTGTTCATTGAAACAAGCAATTCATTTGAAATGCTATTTGAATGCCATTTCCTTACTATCAGGAATCTCTTTCCACAGTAATAATAATAGCTCTCATTTCTATAGCCCATTATGTTCCATAAGGCATTTTCCTTACAATGATTTAGAGAATGATAACGTGTAAGTATGATTATCCCCCTTTTGTAGATGAGGAAACTGAGGCAGAAAAAGACTAAATAACTTGTTCACGGACACTAAGCAGAAGTGTCCTTGTAAAGTTAAACAACAGCTCTCCTAGAAAAAAAAAAAAGATGTATGCAAGACACATTTTAAAATTTAATCTGCATTATCAACATTTTCTCTATCACCTTCTTAGGGCTAGACTAGGGTGGGGAATTTGCAGCCTAGAGGCCACATGTGGCCTTCTAGGTCCTTGCGTGTGGCCTTTTGACTGAGTCCAAGTTTTATAGGACCAATCCTTTTATTAAGGGGATTTGTTCTGTAAAGTCTGGATTCAGTCAAAGGGCCTCACTTGAGGACCTAGAGGGTCACATGTGGCCTCAAGGCTGCAGGTTCCTCACACCTGGGCTAGACTATAGTTGTCAAACACCATTCCTATGGGTTGCCCCTGGTGCTCACCACTTCTCAGGGAAGCCCCAACTTTATTAAAGCAGAAATTGGGAAATATTTAACAAAATAAATAAAATGCAGTAAAAGAGAAAACAATACATTTTAAAACCAAGTTAATATGCAGCAGCAGGGATCCTTATGTACTGATTAGGGCCAATTTCTATTTGAATTTGACAACTCTTCTGGACAATCAATAAATAAAGCCTGGATTTGCAGCATTTGATGCTTTCCAAGTTACACATGTTCACAGCAAAAATTTAACAACTTACTCTCACAAGCTAGCTGGCTTCAGCACAAATTTACTAGTGATGATATGAATAAGGATTTCTACCCAATCCTTTTGAGTTAATATTCTTTTTTTAAAACTACACAGAAAGTTTCATAATATCCTTGGTGTTGAATAAACACCTATCTTCATTATTAATTTCTAATGATGTTTTAGCAAAGTACTTTATTTTTATGATTATTTCATGTTTACTTGGGTATAGTTTTCCTTCTTTAAAATGTGTAACCCTGATAGAGTAATTTTCTAATATAGTGGTATATACAAATCAAGGTAGGTAGTTATGTGAAAGCTACATTCAAAAGCATTTAGAAACTTCTACTTTGCTTTTGTGGAGGCAGCTAGGTTGCCCAGTGAATAGAGCACTGGGCCTGGATTTAGGAAGACCTAAGTTCAAATTCAGCCTCAGACACTTGCTAGTTGTGTGACCCTGAGCAAGTCACTTAACATCTGCTTGCCTTAATCCACTAGAGAAGCAAATGGAAAATCATTCCAGTACCTTTGCATAGGAAACCTCATGGACAGTACTGGCATGATGTGGTCTAGGGGTCATGAAGAGTCAGACATGACTGAAAAATTGAACAACAATTGTGCTTTCAAGATCTCAAGATGTCTGCTGCCACAAAATATCCATCTCTTTAATACTAGTGTTCTCCCAGAGTTTGTTGAAGTAGCATTGCTGAGGTCATAATTACATCAGATACCATACATAGAGAAGAAGATGGATTAATAAAAAAATACTGTGAAGGTAACACTGACAAGAAAATTATTGCATATGAGATATAAGGGAGAGGAAAAAATGATTCCACATTTGCACACCTGGAAGAATGGTAATGACCTCAATAGAAATAAGGAAGTTTGGAGGAGGGACAGGTCTTGGGGGACATATGGTGAGTTCTATTGGAAAAAGATAGAGTTTGACATACTTATGGGCCATTTTGGTATTGTTGAACTAAAGGCAGTTGGAATCATGGGCTTGGAATTCAGTAGAGACATCAGGGCAGCCTGAGAGTCATCTGCATGAAGATGATCACTGAATCTATGTTAGCTCATGAAATTAACCAAAGTAAAGAGTTTCTAGAGAGGAGTCTTCAGTAGAAAGTCATGGGGTTGTGAATTGGTGGAAGAAGTTCAAGGAAAGGATTTTGATGAACTCAGTAAAGATCATAGGGAAGAAACGTAATTCAGAAGCCCTTAAGACTACAACTCAATAAAGTGGGCTTTGCAGCATAACATGACCTGCTTACTTTGGCTTCATTGGGTGAAAGTAGACAATAAAGCTCTTCAAGAGGCAAATTTAAAAATTCCTATCTCTACATTATCTTGAAACACCAGAACTCTACAAGTTTTACCAGAGAGAGGGTAGGACTGGAACACAAACTTTAGACTAACAAGAGCCCCTGATATCAGGACCCTGGGTTTCTTCTCTAGCTTTGAGACTACTGGTGACCATGGACACATTGCTTCACCTCTCTCAGCCTCAATTTCTTTATCTATAAAACACAAATGATCATAATACTTATACTAAAACTCATAAGGTTTTTTGTTAAGAAGGAAACAATTCACAAACATTCAAAAAGAGTTAGATAAATGTAACTTGTTACCAATTACTATTGGTTTGTGAGAAGAGTAGATTAGCATTTTTACTGGGATCTCTTGTGTTTTATTTTCTTTTATGTGATAAAGCTCATTAGATATTTTTAAAGGATATGATTTACCAAATGAAATCAGTAGGAAAATATGTAGTGATTAAGCACTATATAGGGAATTAGAGTTTGTGCTTACAAAACTTCCTTTAGAGTTATCTGTAGGTCCATAAGATGTGGTTAGGAATTTAAGACAAGGGAAAATTAAAATTAAATGGTAGAAGTAAAAGATTAAACTATCCTCCAAAATATGGGTTCCTACCCCAAAGTCACAGTAGCAATGAATAAATACTCTATTATTTCTCCTCTGGATGACTATTTCACTTCTTGAATAGAGCCATTTTTAAACTTGCCCATGTTTAAAGGATAAACTATGGAGATACTGGTTTAGGAACAAAGAGGGAGAAACAAATCATGTCTAGAGAGCTCATCACTTCTAAGGAATATTTGCATAAAGAAAAAAATAATCTTCCCAGGGCAGAAATGGAAAATAAATAAATCCTTATTTTTTAGGCATCAGCATGAAAGTGATTTTCCATTAACACCAGTCATAGCAAATACATATAACTGGGACATAAATCATTGTTTACAATAGCCATTAAAGGCAGAGTTAGAGATTAGAACATCAATTCTATTTGTCTCTCTCAGACAGACATTGACCAAGAAATATGCCAATAGAAAGCTTTCATATTTAAGGAGCTTTTTTTAAAGGCTAATTTTATTGACCCTGCCTGGAAAATTTCTGTTGACATCTGTCCACCAATAAGTCATTAAAAACAGGAAACTTCTAACTTCTCCAGTCATCTTCATGATAATTGTTAAAGAGCACTCAATCAGTGAAAATATTTATCAGTCAATACATTTTACTGTGTTCCAGTTGGGGAACAAGAGAGGCAGAGTGGTCATCTATTTAGCATACTGTATAGACATGGCATCAATGATTCAAAAACCATTATCAGTTGCCTATGGTAGACATTTACAGTCTAGATCCAAAACCCAATTTCTTAAGAGATTAAGAGATATGCAATCTGAGGCAGTGAGAACAACTGTTCTGAAAGCATTTTTAAGAGTTATGGATAGGCAAAGACTATGATGTTGTATGTCTCTAGTAGGAGTGAATTTAAATAAGTGAACCTCATAACCATGGACTTTTTATGAGAAAACACAGCAAGAACAACTTCAATGGATTATGGTCTAATTTTGTTCAAAATCTTCAAGTAAATAGGCAATGATTTTGCTGCCTTCAAACTGAGGTCCTGTCATAACCAATAAGTTTTTGAATTTCATACATTTAAAATCTCATGTATTCACTTCTTTTATATTAACACTTTTTTTTTTTTAAAGCAATTGGGGTTAAGTAACTTGCTCAAGGTTACACGGCCAGGTGTTTCTGGGTGGGTGCTAAGTGTCTGAGCCTGGATTCTATCCCCAGGTCATCCGGACATTGGAGCTGGTGTTCTTACTCGCTGAGCCACCTGGCTGCCCCTATATTAACACATTTTAAAGAAAAATTTTGAACTGAAATAGAGTCATAGAGTCAAAGATTTTTAGGCCTAAAATCGCCCTTAGTGATCGGATATTTTAATGCCCTTATTTTTCAGGAAACAGAGACTGAGAATAATTAACTGACTGAGTCTAGAATCCAATTTTTGTCATGCCTGCTTCAGCACTCTTTAAACATTAAGAAACATTATTTATACTATAAATAAGAATGTAATGAAATGAATGATAGTTGTGATCAGTTCAACTATGTCTTCAGTGAAAAAAAAATCAATACAGTGAAAAGAATATTTCTAAGCCAATTCCTTGTCATGAAGCCACTTTAAATTTCTTTGTAAAATAACAAAATGATTTGTAAATGTTTGTTTAAATGAGTTTTCTCTAGAAGATATGACAGAACATTTAGAAAATACTTCTGCTATATCCTGATATTTTATTATCTACAAAGGAGAAAAGGGTTTGATATGTCACTGGTTGCTAGAGAAACACTGGGGGACAAGCATTAATATCCAGCTAAGTAAATCAAAGTATTAAGTATAGGGGAAGGATGATGGTATCTCTCTTAATCAAGAAAAAAACTGGCACAAAGATTTCTTCTAGCCAAAGGATTTCATGCTGCTTTCTCAAAAACTCTGTGTCTGTAGTTTCCTAGTTTCTTTGTCAAATGGAAGCAAAGAAGAAAACCAAAGAGCAGAGAATTACAAAAGAGGTTCAGTTTTTCTCTTACTTTCTTGCAATTAATTCCTTGAGTGAGCTAAACTAGAGGAAATTCATAAGTTTACAGAATTAAGAAACAAGTTAGTGATGAACTAAATAACAATGCTAATGGAAGTAAGAAAACTGGGTAGGGATGTTTACCTATCTGCTAGTAGAGTTTATGGGAGTTTTTGCCACGTTGAGAGTGACATGTTCAAGAATTATCTCTGTAGGATAAGGACTAAGTAAAAAGAAATCATAGAAAGAAAATTATAGATCATTAGAACTGGAAGAGACCTTAATGATTTTCTACTTAAAACGTTCCATTTTTCAGATGAGGGAATTGTGGTCTATACAGATTAAGTGACTTGTACATAATCACACAACTTATTAGTGGCAAAACTATAAAATGAATTCAGGCTTCATGATTCCCATGATTCCTTAGAGGACTCTTTCCACTAAACCATATTTGTAATGATTTTTCAGAGGGTTGGGGAGCAGGGGTGTGTTAGAGCCAACTCAGTGGCTCCTAAAAGTCAATTGTTAAATTTTTGATATGGGGTCAGCCAGGTAGCACAGTGAGTAAGAGCACCGGCCCCAGTGTCGGGATGACCTGGGAATCGAATCTGGGCTCAGACACTTAGCACCCACCCAGAAATACCTGGCCATGTAACCTTGAGCAAATTACTTAACCCCAATTGCTTAAAAAAATTTTTTTTGGATATGATTATTTATACCTCAAAAATTAGCAAACTAGGGAAGAATTTATAACTAAATAAGAGATAGAGAGGATCATCAGAAGGAAAATTTTGTTACATGACATTAAAGGATTTTGAAGAAACAAAACTAATGTAGCCAAAATTAGAAAGAAAACAGAAAACCAGGGTGGGGGGGCTAATAAATTACAACCAGTTTCTCTCATAAAAGCTTCATTTCTCAAATATGTAGGAAACTGAATCAAGTTTTAAAAATAAGAACCATTCTACAATGGATAAGTGGTCAAAGTTATGAAAAGGAAATATTCAGAAAAAGTTACTATTGATTGGAGAAATAGAAATTAAAACAACTCTGAAGTATCAATACACCCATAGATTGGCTAAAAAGACAGAAAAGGAAAATGACAAATGCTGGAGCACATGTGAAAAAAATAAGCACTCTACTGTACTGGTGTTAAGAGTTTTGAAGTGGTCCAACCATACTGGAGAATACAACAATAATACCCTTTGACCCAGCAATACCACCACTAACTTTTTATTCCAAAGACGTCAAAGAAAAAAAGAAAAGGACAATATTTACATATACATTACAGAGGCCTTTTTTTGTGGTGGCAAAGAACTGGAAGTTGAGGGGATGTCCATCAATTGGAGAATGACTGAGCAAGTTGTGGTCTATGATTGTGATGAAATACTATTGCTCTGTAAGGAATAACAATGGGAATGGTTTCAGAAAAATATGGGAAGACATCTATGAATTGGTACAAAGTAAGTGACCAAAACCAGGAGAATATTGTACTTACTAACAGCAATATGGTAATGATCAACTGTGAAAGATTTAGCTACTCTAATCAATACACTAATCCAAGACAATTCCAAAGGACTTATGATGAAAAATTCCACATACACACAGACAGAGAGAGAGAGAAAGAGAGAGAGAGAGATCTGATGAACTCTGAGTATAGATTGAAGCATTATTTTTTCATTTACTTTATCTTTCTTTCACCTTTTCTGACAACATAACTAATATGGAAATGTTTTCCATGACTTCACATATATAATATTGCTTGCCTTCTCAGTGAGTGGGGGGAGGCACTAGAGAGAAGGAAAGATTATTTCTTTGGAGAGCTGCTTATTAAACATTTACCGGCATATCCCTGAATGGATTGAAGAAATGTTATAGAGCTGGGAAAAAAAAGGTTTAATAACTGATTAGATATGTAAAAGGAGAGAGGGAATGAGTTGAACCTGGGTAAGTCAAAGGTGGGAGATACCTTAACAGAGATAAGCAAATTCAGAAAAGGGTAATTTTTGAAGAGGAGTTCTGTTTTAGACATTTTACATTTGAGATAACTAGGGGATGTCCAGTATGAATTATCCTATAATCTGTAGGTGATGTTGGACTGGAGCTTAGTAATGGGGGAGTGAGGGGGACTGAATATTCAAATCTCTGAATCTGCTTTTGTGATTCAGTTTTTCAATCATATCTGCCTCTTCTTTCCAAAGAAATAATAATTAAACCAAGGGGACCCAATAAACTAATCAAGGCACAGAATGTAGACAGAAGAGAGAAGAGTCTAGGACAGAGTATATTCAACAATTAGGTAGTAAGGTACAGAAAGAAAATCTAGCCAAAGAGGTTGAGATGGAATGATTAGGTAAGATGAGCTTAGAAAGAGCAGTGTGGAGAAACAAATTATTAATGTTTGCAGCGAGTGCTGCAAAGAGTTCAAGAAAGATAAAAACTGAGAAAAAGTTAATCAAGTTTGGCAATCAGTAGATCACTAATAACTTTGGAGAATAATTTTTCTTGAAGGATGAAATACATATTACAGTGGATTGAGGAGTGAAGAGGAATAGAGGCAAGAAGAGTAGGTAACATTTTCTAGAAGTATACTAGTTCAAGGAGGAGTGATATAGGACAGTAACTTGAGGGGAAGGTGGAATTAAATGAGGGATACTTAGAGATGAGTTGCATTCATAGGCATCAGAAAAAGATCCAGTCAACAATGAGATGTTAAAGGAGAGAAAGGAAGAAGGAGAGGGACAGGGACAGGGTGAGGATAGTGGATATGGGTTTGTGTACAGTATTTATTGTACCATCAGTTTTTTTTTCTATACATTTTGGGCAGGAACAAAGCCTTCTGTAGACCACTCACCATTGCCTGGAACATAGGTAAACATGGAAATAAAGAAGAAAAACTGCACAGAGACCTAACATTTAATACTTATAACCATTTAGGAGACTTGATAATAGCCTTACTAGCATGGCATATAAAATTGCTATTGCACTATTTTGCATCTGCTACTGGACAGTAACATCCAAAACCTAATTCTATTTACTTTTGGACTAGCATCAACAAATGGGTATCATCACTACTGCTGTTAAAAGAATGGCCCTCCATTAGAAGAACAAATTGACAACATTAGGGCAGAGACCAAGTCTGGATGAGCCTGGAAAATGAAACACAGCCTCCCTTTTTATGAGGCTGTCACTAAGTTTTATTGATGAGAAGACAGTCAGTGCATCTCCCCCTGCTGTTCTTGCTTTCAAAGGGAGAGATCTCTTGTTTCCTTTGACCATGACTAGTAAGCATACAATTGAATGTTAATCAGATGTTATCTTACTGATGTTTTTAACTTTATATTTATTATTCACAGATTTTTGTTCCCATGCACTTCGCAAATAGCTCTTATTTCCAATTTAAGTCATATAATCTCCTTTTCAAAGTCTTATAAGTAAGGATAGCCCCTCCCCAAGTGCCAAAACAAATGCTCTGTAGCCCCTTTTCTATGATACACATGAGTACATATACTACTCTGACACATACATCTAGACCTGAGAATTCATCATTCAACTAATTTTCATTTCACCAGAAACCAATAGGTATAGTAAGCCACAAACAAATGATTTGTTACCTATGACTTTTTCAACTAATTGCTTTGGAATGTCCAGGCTCATTCCCTGATAGGCACACATTTTTGGAGAGAGCAGGAATGAAAAAAGATGACTTTTATATCTTCTACTCTGAAGCTTAGAATAATTAACTCACAGATACCCCAAAGTCAGAGTGTAGGAAAATAATTCATATAAAACTGAAATTATTTTCAAAGAAAGTATTAACAATGAAAACATAACTTTTATTAGCAGGCACTTGGCTTTAAAAATAGTCATGAAACAATCTCAGCATGCTTAATTTTAATTACAAACAGCCCATTTCTATGGATTTATTATCTAACTCAAATGCCTTATGATTGCCCTATAGAAAAATTGATAGGCTATAATTTGCTTCTGGATAGAGGTTCCTGATCCTACTTTTATGCTTTTCAAGTTATTACAGCATTACCATTTATGCTGTTATGGCTTAGGCTTTCTCAGTACTCCAGTTAATTAATAAACCATGGGTCCCAGGGGTTTATGTCTCAGTGGGAAAAATTCATTTGAGAAAGTCAGTGTGGGAAGCCTAAGCCAGATAGACAACAATGGTTTTTCTTTTTCTCTCTCTCTTAAAAATAAAAAAAAAAACTACCTACAGTTTAAGTTATAGTACAAAATATTGGGCCTCAGTAATGAAGATTCTCCTTTTGAAAAATAGTGGAGTTGGCATATAATTCTATGAGGTTTTTTTATTTTAAATGGACAAAAAGATTGACTTTCTTCTGTGCATATAAAGGAACTGAGTATTATTTTGGAACCATAAAATTCCACTTGGATCATGGCAATGTGTTATGCAATAAAGCTCTCCCTACCTCCAAATGGTTGGTTAAAAATGGTTAATTTTGTGAGAATGGAAGAAAATAGTGTTTAGTTAAGTTAATCAGTTGTTTATTTATTCAGTAAAAATAGTAAACCCTATGCAGATACAGTAACAGTTCTAGATAAATCAGTCAGAATTTGAAGGTTAATATAAAAGCACAGTTAAGGGAATGTTTCAAATAATCTAATTTCCCCTATGGTATAATGACAATACAAGTAAATTCAGCTGAAAAGGAACTCTTAAGTGGGGAGATGAATATGGCTCATTTTCTTGGTAAGGCAAATTCCCATGTAGTATAAAAACAATTTCAGTATGATTAATTTTGAAATAAAAGGCTTATCCCTTTCCAATCAGAATATAGAAACTGAAGTGAAAAGGTTTGGGGGAAGGGGGATGATTACCCTTTTCCTCTATACAAATCATGTGGCATAAAGATTAGAAAAAATATGTAGATTTCTAACATAATCATAGTGAATGTATGATCTACTAAAAAGAACTGAAATCACAAATCTTTGCACTTGGTTCAGGATTACCCCTATCCTATACCGAGTTCTAGGAGCTGCTTTTTTTTTTTTTGCTTTTTGGAGGGGCAATTGAGGTTAAGTGATTTGCCCAAGGTCACAAGGCTAGTTTTTTTGTGTTAAGTGTCTGAGTCCAGATTTGAACTCAGGTACTCCTGACTCCAGGGCTGGTGCTGTATTCACTGTGCCACCTAGCCACCCCATTGTAGGAGCTGCTTTTAAGAATTACTGGCTTCTTCTATCCCCATCTCTTTTAGAAATCTCTTTCCAAAATAGCTCAGGGATTTGCATAGGCTATCTCTGAAGGAAGTGCAGGAATGTTCCTCTGAACCATAAGTCTTAGTTAGTTGTCTTTGGAGAGATGTGAGCAGTAGGAACAACAATACTGAGACAAGGAAGAGGCAAACAGAATGAAAACACCATAAGCCAATCCAGAATGGAAAACAGAGTCTTCTTTGAGTAATGAACAAAGGAAATATTTTCACAGCTATCCTCTGTATGAAAGCTAAGGATATATGTCAAAGATGTGGGGGAAAAAGTTTTCAGTAGGCTAGAGGAAAGAACCATAACACTAAAATTCTTTTCATAGACCTGTTGCTTGAGAAATAGTGTCTTGGACAGAAGATAATGACTACTATCCATTGTTTGACAAATGAACTGAAGGGAATATCAAAGTTGAGTCACAGCAGTGGTGATGAACACCAAAATGGAGAAAATTTTAACTTAATTCCTTTAATTGAGGAAAGAAAAGTATTTTAAGCTATGTTTTGCAATGGATGGGTTGAGTCCCACATCAGGAGGTCTTTGCTCTCCATGGTCTTTGATTTAAGTCCCGTTCCTTTCTTGTGTCAATAATGCTATTCTAAGTTTTGGAAGATTCTGAGATTGACTGCTTATAAAGGGAGTAATGGCTATTGCTTTTATTCATTCATTTATTTATATTTAGTTTTCAATATTCACTTCCATAAGATTTTGAGTTCCAAATTTTCTCCCCATAGTTCCCCTCCCCCCAACCCCAAATGGCAAGTAATTGAATATAGGTTCTACATATACATTCATATTGAACCTATTTTCATGTTATAAAGAAGAATTTGAACCAATGGGAGAAACCATGAGAAAGAAGAAACAAAAAAAAAAGAGAGAAAGCAAATAATATGCTTCAATCTGCATTCATAGTTCTTTTTCTGTATAAGAGCAGCATTTTCCATCATGAGTCCTTTGGAGTTGTCTTGGATCCTTGCTTTGTTAAGAAAAGTCTATCAAAGTTAGTTATCACACATTGTGGTTGTTACTGTGTACAATGTTCTCCTTGTTTTCACTCAGTATAAGTTCTTTCAAGTCTTTCCAGGTTTTTCTGAAGTCTTCATTTCTTATAACACAATTTGCATTAAAATACCACAACCTTGTTCAGTCATTCTCCAAATGATGGGCATCCTCTCAATTTCCAATTCTTGACCACCACAAAAAAGTTGCTAAGAATATTTTTGTACATGTGGGTCCTTTTCCTATTTGTATGATTTCTTTGGGACATAAAAATGGTATTATTGGGGAAAAGGGTATGCACATTTTTATAGCTCCTTGGGCATAGTTCTATATTGCTCTCCAGAGTGGTTGGATCATTCACAACTCCAACAATGCATTAGTATTCCAATTTTCCCATATGTCCAGCATTTATCATTTTTCTGTTTTGTCATATTAGCAAATCTGATAGGTGTGATGTGGTAATTCAGAGTTGTTTTATTTTGCATTTATCTAATCAATACTAATTTAGAGCATTTTTTTCATATGACTATAGATACTTTAATTTTTTTCCTGTGAAAACTTCCTTTTCATTTCCTTTGACCATTTATCAATTGGGGAATGACTTCTATTCCTATAAACTTGACTCATTTCTCTATATATTTTAGAAATTAGGCCTTTATCAGAGATACTGGTTATAAAAATTCTTTGCCAGTTTTATGCTTCCCTCCTAATCTTGGTTGCATTGGCTTTGTTTGTGCAAAAACTTTTCAATTTAATATAATCAAAATTATCCATTTTGCATTTCATCATGATCTCTCTCCCTTGTTTGGTCATAAATTCTTCCATTCTCCATAAATCTGACAGGCAAACTATTCCTTGCTCTCTGTTTGCTTATAGTATCAGTCTTTATGTCTAAAATATGTATACAGTTTGACTTTACTTTGGTATACAGTGTAAGATACTGGTCTATGCCCAGTTTCTGCCATACCATTTTCTAGTTTTCCCAGCAGTTTTGGTCAAATAGTGAGTTCTTACCTCAGGAGCTGGAGTCTTTGGGTTTGTCAAACAGTAGATTACGATAGTCATTGACTACAATTCTTGTACACTTAATCTATTCCACTAATCCACCAATCTATTTCTTAGCTAGTACCAAGTAGTTTTGATGATTGCTACTTTATAATACAATTTAATATCTGGTATGGCTAGACTACCTTTCCTAGTATTTCTTTTCATGAATTCCCTTCATGTTCTGGATCTTTTGTTCTTACGGTTGAATTTTGTTATTATTTTATCTAGCTCTATAAAATAATTTTTGGTAGTTTGCTTGGTATGCCACTGAATAAGTAAATTAATTTAGGCAGAATTGTCACTTTTTATTATATTTGCTTGACCTAACCATGAGCAACTGATGTTTTTCCAATTATTTAGATCTGACTTTATTTGTGTGAGAAGTGTTTTGTAATTGTGGTAATTTATATTTTTGTAAATCTTCCATTGCAATAAGATTGTCAAATTTATTGGCATACAGTTAGGTAAAATAGTTCCAAATTATTGTTTTAATTGTGGATGGATATTCTTGATGATCAGATAACAAACTTCTCTAAAAAGAGATCAAGAGTAATGAGAAGTTCTCCTGAAGTGTACCAAGGTCCTTTATGTTGGAAGAGAATCTCTGATACAGGAATAGTATAAAGTATAAAATGTGTTTCCTCACTTTAGCTAAGGAGGAGGAAAAGGTTCTTCTCACAAGTCAAAAAGACTATAGCCAAAATCCAAGTTAGATATCATGTAGTAAATCCTCCTTGTCTTATACAAGGGAATCTTAGAGCAAAAGAAGGTAAATGACTTACTCTAGGCCCTGTTACAAGAAAATTAAAAATCTAGTATTCAAATACATTTTCTATCACCTCAGCAGGAGATATCTCTGAAATATATCTCCTGATTAGAGCACATAGGCAAAAGGTCTACAAGTATTCTATGTTACACTTTGGACTGTTATGATGTACCAATGTTTTATGCTGATTTTGTCCCTCAGTTTTCTTTGTTAATGTTTTCTTAAAAATACTATTTGTTATATGGTTCTATGAGAGTCAGAGATGCCTCTCTGAGCGTGAAGATATAGGACATTGGTGGTGGTGGGGGTTACAATGATGTAAAAAATGAAATCAATTAAAACTTATTTTAAAAACTAAATAATTTAATACACAGGATACCAAACACAAATCCAACCCTGGGAAATACCACCCTGACTATATTTCAACAGAGGCAGCAATGGAGATATAGAAGTAAGGGGAAGCGGAGATTTTCCAATCAGATCAGATCCGTAAAAGGATCAGACACTACTTACTTGAATTAGGGCTGTAGAATAGATTAATAATTATAAAAAAGATCCCATTTGGGACAAGATAAATAAGTTTTCCACTTCTCATAGAACAGTAGTGATGTAAAGGAGATGTGATAAGTAAAATGGAAAAGATACTTGGCTCATAGTGTCCATTTTCCTTTTTCTGAGGCCTCCAGTCATCTCATGATACTCTTTCTTTGCCCAGAGGCCTTTAATTTGGGGATTTTTCTTCCCCATAAAGTACCCATGCTCCAAAATTACCTCTATGAACAGTAAATTTGTAGATATTGATAAATAAATTTTGTAAGTTATCTCTAATTTTCACAATAAACTGTGATCACACACATTTCAACTTCATAGTCTGAGCTGATATAGAGTAGTTGTCTACTCATAATTAATAAAATTAAGGGGAATATAACAATGCAAAGACATAAAGGAATAGGGAAGACTATGGACTTCAGCACTTTCCAGTATACATTTATTTTTATTTCTAGCAAAAAAAAAGAGAAAGTTCTTAGAACTCTTTTCCCTTGGAATAGCTTTCATGTGCTGATCTTTCAAAATATTGCATATTCCCAGTGAAAAGTAAGTTCCTAGGAGATAGGGAATCTCCCCCCCCCCCATTTTGTCTTTGTATCTGTAGCACCTGATATATGCCCCCTCAAAAAGGAGGCAATTAACAAATGTTTGCCAAATTGAAGTGGCATAAATTGTCTGAGGTCAGATTTGAAATCAGTTCTTCCTGACTCTGCATGGCAATCTATCCACTGTGCTGCCTAACTGCCTCTGTGAACTTGGAGCTGCACAGTATTATATAGTTCTTGATCCGTTGGACTAAACATAGATATTTCAGAAAAGAGAAATGTGGTCAAATATTACCTAGTAGTTAGATTACTCCCTACGATAAGTTATGATTACAGCATGGGGTTAGGAAGTTAGTGGGAGGTTCGGAACCTATGATATAATCCATTCTGTATATTCCTGGTACGGAAAATTTCTTCATTGACAGACCAACAGCTTTAAGGAGTGTTACCCAGAGCACTGTGAATTAGAGTAACTGGTACTTTGTCACATAATGTGTTGGAGCAGTACTTGAACCTAGAACTTCCTTTTTTTTTTTTAAGCAATTGGGGTTAAGTAGGTTACATGGCCAGTTATTTCTGGGTGTGGTGCTAAGTATCTGAGCCCAGATTTGATCCCCAGGTCATCCCCACACTGGGGCCGGTGCTCTTACTCGCTGTGCTACCTGGCTTCCCTGAACCTAGAACTTCTTGATTGCAAGGATGGTTCTCTATATTATACCATGGTGTATCTCTTTTGGAATATACTAAATGATAATATCTATCATTTCCATAACACTTTAAGTTTTGCTGAGGTATAGAGGTGGGGAGTCTGTGGCCACATAAATAAAGATTTGTTTTGTGAAGTTTGATTCAGTCAAAGGGCCATGCTTGAGGACCTAGAGGGCCACATGTGACCTCGAGGTTGCAGGTTCCCCATCCCTGGACCCACAAAGGACTTTATCCACATTAGCTCATAGGAGACTTATAGCATCCCTGTGAAGTTCTACAGGCTTTATTATGTCCATTAGTGTTGTTGTTCAGTTTTTCAGTCTTTTCTGACTCTTTCTGACTCCATGGACCCTAGCAAGCCAGGACCTTCTATCCTCCACTATCTCTCAAAGTCTTTCCAATTTCATGTTTATTACTCCCATGATACTTTCTATCCATCTCATCCTCTGCCATCCCCTTTTCCTTAAGTGTTTAATCTTCCCCAACATCAGGATCTTTTCCACTGAGTCCTGCCATCCCATCATGTGGCCAAAATATTTAAACTTTAGATTCAAAGTTTGACCTTTCAGTGAATAGGCTGAATAAATTTAAGTATTGACTGATTTGATCCTCTTGCTGTCCAAGGGACTCTCAAAAGTATTATCCAGAACCACAATTTGAAAGTGTTGATTCTGTAGTGCTCAGCTTTCCTTATAGTCCAACTATTACAGTCATACATTGCTACTGGAAAAAACATGGCTTTGACTATATGAACTTCTGTTGGCAAGGCGATGCCTCTGCTTTTCAGTATATGGTCCATATTTGTCATAGCTTTCCTTCCAAGCACAAACATTTTCTTTTTAATTTCATGGCTGCAATTGCCATTTGCAGTGATCTTTGAACCCAAGAATATGAAATCTGACATTGCTTCCATTTCTTCTCTATTTGAAAAAGTGATGGGAACAGTTGCTAAGACCTTAGTTTTTTTTTTTTTTGATGTTACCCTTAAAATCAGCTTTTACATTCTCCTCTTTCACCCTTATCAAGATGCTTCTTCACTTTCTGCCATCAGAGTCATATTGTCTACATATCTGAGACTGCTAATATTTCTCCTAATAACCTTAATTCTGACTTTGATTCATCTAGGCTGGAGTTTTGTATGACATACGCTGCATATAAGTTAAATAAATCAGTAATAATATACATCCTTTTTGTACTCCTTTCCCAATCTTAAACCAATCAGTTGTTCCTTGTTCGGTTCTAACTGTTGCTTCTTGGTCAGCTTACAGGTTCCTCAGGAGACAAGTGAGATGATCTGGTACTTCTTCTCTTTGAGGACTTGTCACTTGTGTGTGTGTATGTGTGTGTGCATGTATAATCCACAAAACAAAGGCTTTAGTGTAGTCAATGAAGCAGAAGGGGATTTTTTTTTCTGGAACATCCATGCTTTCTCTATAAACCAGTTAATGTTGACAATTTGGTTTCTAGTTCCTCTGGCACTTTGAAAGCCAGCCTGTTCTGGTAATTCTCAGTTCATGTAGTGCTGAAGTTTACCTTGAAGAATCTTAAGCATAACCTTGTTGGAGTATGAAATTAATACAATTATTTGGTAATATAAACATTCCTTGGCCTTGCCCTTCTTCAGGATTTGGCCATAAACTTATCTTTTGCAATTCAGTGGCCAGTGTTGAGTTTTCCAATTTTACTGCCATATAGAGTATAGCCTTTTAGGGTTTTAAAGAGCTCAGTTGGAATTCTATCACCTCCACTAACCTTATTGTTTGTTACAAAGGCTTCCTAAGGTTCACTTGATTTCATTCTCCAGAACATCTAGTTTTAGATTAGTAACCATACCATTGTGACTTGTCCATGGTGGAATAACCAGTAAGTGTCAGAGGCAAGATTCAAGTCTAGTACCCTATCTACTATGCTATAATATCTCAGGTACTTTTGTGGTTTAATAAATAATACTAAGAAGTGACAAACACTTGCAGAATTAATTTTCAAGATAGTTTTTTAGCTAGAGGTAAAGAGAGCAGGGAGATAGAAATTTATGGAAATTACCAGTATTAAAAAGCAGAAGGCCACAAAAAACTTTTTCTTTTATTAAAAAAGAAACTAATGCTCATCAATACCCCAAATATTTGGAAGTCCAAAAGTTTTGATTCTACTATTAAAACTACACACTTAAATCTATATCTCTACACATATACATACAAACACACACACACACACACACTTCTCATGCCAGGAATATTATAGATATCACTAGGATTTGGACTCATCCTAGGATTTGGACTTCTTCCTGCCTAGCTTATCCTTGAAGTAAAGGCCTGACTTTTTAATAGTAATATTCTTCTAGTTACGGTATATGGCTGTAACTTATGGAACACCACTGTCTCAAAACAGCTGATACTCAGGATTACCCACAGAGCAATGGAAAGATATACTATGGATGTGGGAAGACTGTACCAGAAGGAATTACAAAGGGGGCAATATAAATATTCTCATT
Source organism: Petaurus breviceps papuanus (assembly GCF_028583685.1). Lineage (NCBI taxonomy): Eukaryota > Metazoa > Chordata > Mammalia > Diprotodontia > Petauridae > Petaurus > Petaurus breviceps. Next base: position 2,245,706 of record NW_027185601.1, on the reverse strand, counting down.
AAAAAAGTATGATCGACAAAAAGAATGGATTGGCTGGTTGTGGGGCAAGAATTATGGGAACTGATGAACAACCCAAAGGCTCCACTGATATTCTCATGCAGTCAAGAGAAATGGAAGAAAACTTTAACACATTAGGTGGACATTCTAGGGTAAAATTACGTGTGAACATGCAAGCTTGAAAAAGTTGTAATTTGTACTTTTAGAGGAAATATCTACATTACTGATGTCACTGAACACTGAGAAAATTGCCAGATTTATATAATTTCTTCTATTTTATTGACTATTTCAGTGACCAATTTCTTCAAACATGAGTGTCATTGAGCCAGAAGCATAGAATCTCAGAGTCAATCACTAAAAGTTTGTTAAGCATCTACTATATGTGAGGTACTGTTTTAAGTACTGGGAATACAAAAAGACACAAAAGATATCCCCCCTCCTCAAGGAGCTCACATTCTAATAGGGGAACACAACAAACAATGAAATGAGTATAAAATATCTATTCAAGAAAAAAAATGTGAAATGAACTAAAAGAGGGAAAGTAATTAGAATCAAGAGGGGCTGGGTTAGGCTTCCTTTGAAAAATGGTATTTTACCAGACTTGAGGGAAGCTGAAAAAGCAAGGAAACAAAAATAAGGAGGGACATTTTAATGCATGGAGGAAAACCAGAGAAAATACCGAAAGATGGAGTGAAAACCCTTGTCTTTGGACATCCAGTCTTAGATGTCTAAAAAACAGTTTGATATGTGATAAACAGAGTAAGTAAATAGAGAGGCTAAGGCAGGCTAAGTAGATCTGAGAATCATCAGGATGGAAATGGTAATTAAATCTATAGGAGCTGATGAGATCAGCAAGTAAAGTAAGACAGAAGAGAGGAAGGCCTAGGACTAGAACCTTGTGCAACACACCTGTGGTTAGACAGAGTAACAGAGGCTATAGTGAAGAATGGCACATCAAGGAGACCATCTAGTACAACCTCTACTTGAATACACATTACCTTTATTTTCCTCTTCTCCTCAAAAGTAATTAATACAAAGGATCTATTTGATTTACATACGGTATATAATCCCAACTCTGAAAACCATAAAAGATTCTACCCTTGAAAAAACCTCAATCTCATATGAATATGTAAGCATCATGATGAGATAAGATAAGGAAGGAAGAAGAGAAAAGAAAAGCTTCACTGGGGACATTTTTTTGGGGGGTGATGTTTCCCACAGAATGAGTTCAGTCACTTTCAATGAGGCAAGAAAGATGAGCATAGTCTCTGTCTCACTAATTTTTCTCTTCTCCTTTGTACATGTGCCAGATATTGTTCAGGGGTTAATAGTGTTTTATTTCATGTGCATGAACTCAGAAGCTTTTCATATATCCTAAGAATAAATAATTGTTCTATGCATAAGCCAGTGGGACCACCTGGCTGTCAGCCGAAAGAGAAGCCAAACATCAAAACAAGATCTTTAAACATTTCTTGTTATATATTCTTTTATGTCTTTTTTCCCCAAAGGAGGAAACCCAGTGGGGTTCTTCTGTTGCAAGTCATTTTGAACTAAACATTGGAATTCTTGCCAATTAAAACAGAGTGATTTATCATCCAAAAAACAGCTTATAAAAACGATCACCAATGTTCATTGCAGATAGCCATGTGCATCAATCAAAAATGTCAGACCAAACCAAACATCTGAGAAAAGAGACCTAGTTTTCCTGCAGCATATGCACCCAAACAGTTTATTTCAGACCTCTGATCTACAGCCTTATTGTCTCCAAGACACACAGAAACTAGGTCACTTCCAATATTTTAAAGGGAGAAATGACAAATTTTTTGGCCTATTTTCTAAATTTTATTAGGAAGTGATTAGACACTGAAAATCCTTGAGGAAGATGAGAAGGAAGTGCTTCAAAGAACTTTGAAATATTACTAGATCTCAAAATAGAATGGGGTCAGGTAAAATAATACGGTTATTTTAAGAGAGATCCTTAGTTTCACAGCGGTCACATCTTCAGAGCATGTATAAACCCATATAGAATCCAATCATTGTTCCATTTTTATCTCTTTTCTATGCTTTTCTCTCTCTTTCCCCTTTGAGATATGATATTTTTATTGACTCATGGCTAGTGGGGTAGATTCAGAAAAGGAGGAAGAGATGAAAACAAGGGCAGGGGAAGAGTACTCTTCTATTCCATTTTTTATTCACATCAACACTAACCACTTTCCAATTCATGTCCACTTAGAAAAGGGTTCAAAGAGGAAACCTTGTGGGTATCTGGACCAACCCCTTTATTTAACATATTAACAAACTGAAGGACATATAGGTAAAATGACTTGCCTGAGGACATAGCACTACTATGTAGCATAACTAGAATCTAAATGCAGATTCTTTGACTCAAAATTCAGTACTCTTTTAAGAGTGATTGAGTACACAGATTACATTAGATAATCTTTAAAATCCCTTAAAACACCTATGTCATTATAACATGAAACTTGATTGAAACATATAGAACAGTAATTTCCAAACTTGATTTTCCTCTATTCCTTTCCCACACTCAAAGAACAACAGCATTGGAATAAGAAAACCTCACATTTCCCTTTTGATATCCCTGTTTTTATCAATGACATTAACATTCTATTGGTCACTAAGGCTCAAAACCTGGGAGTCATCTTTGCCTCCTCCCTTAAACAAAAACATATAACATCAAAGGTCATTTAGTCTAACATATATGACCAAGAACTCCATTTAAAACATCACTGACTACAGATAGTTGTCAAGTCTCTCCTTGAATACTCCTCAGTGAAAGTGTCTCTCCGACCCCTTCAGTGACTCCAGTCAATCATTAATTACTATTTATTCTTCTTTCAAAAGTCTTTCATCTTCATCTTTTTGTTTTCTATTCAAAATATCACAACACTAACTCAAGTTTTCATTTTTCTCATGTCTGGATTGCTATAAGATTCATCTTTCTAAAATATTGCTCTCAATTTGGCCCCTCCATTGTTCAGAAATCTTTAGAGATTTTCCATTGTGCAATACATCAAACTCTTCTTTTGGATATTTAAGGACCTCCTTAAGTTTTTCTTCCTTTCTTTCTTCCCAGGCACTTTACATATCCTACTTCTCCTTGATGTAAGCCTTCTACTCTTCCCAGTCCCTTCTCCTTAATGTTCCTTGCATACATCATAGTCATTCCTGCCTCAGTTGTTTCTTTTTCATTTTCATTCTATTTTTCTTGCCTGGAATAATCATCCTACATTTCTCTACTTAGATATATTTGACCTAACCTTCAGGGCACACATTACCACCCTGTAATCTACTAGGATCCTTAACCATCTGCCTTTTATTCCATGGGCAGTTGGGGGGTTGGGGTTGGGGGTAGGGGGTTACAGATAGCTGTGATTCAATGGGAAGAACAAAGCAGAGTAGTGCTGGCCTGCACACCTAATGTAAAAGTCCATAAAATCTCTAGTTAGCGGTGATTAATTTTGAGCAATTTTATGATTAAGCCTGAAATCTCCTCCCTTGGTCTGTTTGACTATTGTTGACACTGACTTAGTGTCCAACTATTGATTCAACCTGCTCCCCGCTGACTTGTTGCTGATTATTTCTTCCTGGTTTATAGCTATGCCTTTTGCTCCTTCTCTTCACAGTCTCTGTATTCCCTGGGATGGCAAATGGATTCTGATGACTCAGACACTGAGCCTGGTCTCTGGCCCTTCAAGGACTCAAAGATTTTTTAAGTCTGCACTATCCCACCCCACAGTATTAGGGGAAATAGAACCTTCTCCTGTTCTATGAAAGGTTCCCTATTTTGTTGTTGTCATTCAGTAGTTTCAATTGTGTCCAACTTTGTGACTCCATTTGGGGTTTATTTGGCAGAGATACTGGACTGGTTTGCCATTTCCTTCTCCAGATCATTTTACAGATGAGAAAAGAGAGGCAAACAGGGTTAAGTGACTTGTCACACAGCTAGTAAGTGTCTGAGGCCAGATTTCAACTCTGATAGAGGAGTCTTCCTTACTTTAGGGTCAGCACTCCATTTATCTGCTGAACCACCTAGCTGCCCCAAGTAATTTAGCAAGAAATAATATCTGCCCTTTTTGAACTCTTATGGCACTCAGTAATGAATTATATATGCCCTTGTTCTATAGATTAAATGATTCAAATTTGTAGATTTTACCCTTTTGATGAAACTATGAACTTCTTTTTTGGCAAAGATTATCTTCTACTTTGGATCAGAGAATCAAAAATATGGAGCTAGAGGGGAACTTAGAGCCAGTCTAGTTCATCTGTGCCACCCTTCCCCACCTTTTTGCAGATGAGAAAAAGTCTATGTCATAGGAGGAGAAAGACTTGTCTGATATCACACAAATAAAAAGTATTAGAAGCAGAGGTTACTCCAAAGTTCTCTGATAGAATCATTCCTCCTCCCTCTATATTTGTTGCCTTCTTATTTTGTATCTCTCCTACGGTCAAGATGAATAATAATAAAAAAGAAGAAATAAAATAAAAACTTATGTAACAAGGAACATGTATACCTTGTAAGCTCAAGAGATCAGCCATCTGGGTCTTTTTGCTGGAAGTGACTATCAGAAAAGGGGGCAGAGCTCTGCTTTTGGAAAACAAAACAAACAAACAAAACCCCACCACTGCACAGAGGGTAAGCCCAGTCCTTGGCATGGTTTGCCAGAAGATATCTTCCCTCAGGTAGGTTATACAGAGTATGGCTAAATGTAAATTACCTATTCTGCAGTCCCATAAATTACTTATTGTTATGATGTTTAATAACCCTGCCATCAGTTGGCTTAGCACTGAAAATGTAGAACTTTAAGATACAAAGCATTGGCCACTGAGCAGAAGGAGCCTGTAAATGAGCAGATGTTTAAAAGGGGGAATCCACCATTTCTCATTCTTGCCTCTTCCCAGCTATGTAATGTATCAGAAATTTGTCCAGTTGTTTCAGTTTTGGCTAACTCTTTATGACCCCATTTGGGGTTTTCTTGGCCAAGATACTGGAACAGTTTGTAATTTCGTTCTCCGTCTCATTTCAGGGAGGAGAAAACTGAGGCAAATAGGATTAAGTGACTTCCCTAGGGTCACACAGCTAGTGTCTGAGGTAGTAATTGAACCAAGAGAGGCAAATCTTCCTAACTCCTGTTTCTACTGTATCACCTAGCTATCAGGATTATCCCAATCTATTTCTTTAGGGATGAGCAGGGGTTTCCTTTCCCCCATTCTGCAGAAAGGGGCAACTCAACTAGTGAAGTTTGAGCCTGGGATATGGGCTGGCTTCTCCTCCTTGGTATCTCTTCCAGAATATCATACAGGTGACTGAACAGTAATCCTGAGATGGACATGGACATATCTAGCCTCAGAGTCAACCTTGTAAGCTCAAGAGATCAGCCATCTGGGTCTTTTTGCTGGAAGTGACTATCAGAAAAGGGGGCAGAGCTCTGCTTTTGGAAAACAAAACAAACAAACAAACAAAACCCCACCACTGCACAGAGGGTAAGCCCAGTC
>NW_027185601.1:2217832-2240185 GCF_028583685.1 Petaurus breviceps papuanus | reverse complement strand
TACCTATTCTGCAGTCCCATAAATTACTTATTGTTATGATGTTTAATTTTCAGTCTCCCAAGACAGTATAAAGTGAGTTAATAATTCTGCTTAAGGTTTTTTTGGGTTAACATACACTTCTGAGCATATTTTGTGTTGATTATTTCTTTTGTCTGGAGGAAATAAATAGCTTGTATACTTGGTTTACATTCTACATAGAGTACCTTTCTCCTACACATCTGCTTGAGGAGATCCTACACATGTAACAAAACTAAACTTTAAATATATTTTTGCCTCAGAACACCAGGGTGGGAGTGCAATGAACCAGATAACATGCAAAAATGAACCTGACCCCTTCTTAAAGTGGTTTAGCTTACTTAGCATTGAATCTAGTCCCTTATATCGACCTAGGTCCAGAGCAGATGGGTTTCTTAGTGGAGGAACAGAGGGTAAAGTATCCAGCCCCTTGGGCCCACCAGTAATTGTAAATGTTAAAACTAGTTTAATTGAATTTAAACTGAATCTTCATGACATGTGTGAAAGATTGAAAATGTTAATAAAAAGAGAACAGTGGCATGATAGGTAGTAGGGGGACTTAAGTGCCCGCAGCTGCCAATTATACCCGGGGTTTACTGGCAACAGGAGATACTGTTATTTGCTGGTTCTCCTGAGAGTTAGGTAGAAACTGACCCCTGAGTAAGTGGAAGGAATTTGAAAATCAGAATACATTTATAAGAGGAAATCATTCTTTTCCTTTAGTAGTGGGAATTGTGGGAAGATGAAAGACAATGTGGGCCAACTGATATTAAAAGGTTTTTTTTGGACAACGAGTAAGACAATTGGTGCATGTTAAATATAGTTTCTTCTTTGGTGCTAGCCTACCAACTCATGCTTAGAGATTGGGGTCCTGAGTAGACAACTTCCCCATATTAAAGATAGTTTATTGGTCTATAATCCAAAACTTATGTGTCCCAACTAATGTGTTCACCTTTGCTAGTCAACCAATAAAATCACTTAGTTCAAAGAAAAGTTATTTACTGAAATGGCATAGAATGAATATTGGTAATACGTTTTCCCCATGAAACTGTGTTCTACTCTCCCAAAAATACATAGCACATCAGTGGGAGGAGTAGGTATACACATGAAGTGCACCAGTAGAATAGTGCATAGCTCGGAACACATGTAAATTCCCATCTTTATAATTGATTCAGAGCAGCGTAGACACTGGTGTTTTCTTTTGTTTTGTTTTGTTTTACTTTTTCTTTTCTTATGGTGTTCTGATTCTATCCCATTGGGCACAGCCTCTTCTGGTTCTATATGTGGCTCCAGGAGACTCCCTGTGCCTCCTTTTATTCTGCCTAAACAATTTAGCTCTGCTCTCACAAGTCTAGCATTACCTACTAGGCAAGTTGTAGTGCTATGAGATGCCTATATCAGTGGTCAGGGGTGAGAAAGTAAAGAGAGGGAGATAAATGTTCCAATTTACAGGCTATATTTTAGAACATAAGCTCCCTGAATGTAGAATCCCTGTTTTTGTCTTTCTTTGAACTATCAGCCCTAACATAGTGCCTGGAAGTAGTGAGTGTTAATTAAATGCTTGTTGACTCAACTGAATACCCTCTCAAATCCCTTCCAACTTGAAATTCCATGGTCTATTCTCACTGTTGATTGGACCTCCAAAGTCTTTTGTGACTTACGTTATTAGTGATGAATGTCCAGAAAACAAGTGTGGACTTCTGACCTTCTTCATACCTCTGTGGAGGAAGCAGGATACAATCAAAGGGATACTGGATTTGGATCCTGCTATAGACCTAGGTTCATTTCCTGTTTCTGCTATTTACTTGAGAAAGCCATTTCAACTCTCTGGGGCACAGTTCCTCATCTATAAAATGAAAAGTTGTACCAGATGACCATCCAGGTCCCTTCCAGCCTGGCAGTGAAGACATATTGGCTTTGTATCCTGAAAATCAGGTTCAAATCTGAATTCTATCACTCACACCACCTACCTGACCTTGAAGCAAGTCACTTACCCTCCACGGGCCTCAGTGATGGCCATTGAAGGAATTGGATTAGATGACCTCTCAGTATTCTTCCATCTCTAAACCTATGATTCTATCTGGATCTGGAATCTTATGTTCCTGGCTACCTTCTAAGGAGGCTGAGTTGAGTCTTCTCATAAAATAATACCAAAAGTTTCAGAATAGTGTTAGCTTAAAACCACCCTGAGCTTTCCTGACATATTCATTGTTTACCTCCCTTATCTTGACTCTCCCTCTGACTTGTGACCCTGCGTTTAAATTCAAATCATAATTTAAATGATAACTTCTCAGTGAGTCTGACACTGATATTTAGAATTAAAATTCAGATTTTAGCTTGACTGACTAGAGGCGATTAATTTTACTTCTCCATGTTTGATCTTGGCTTTGATTTTAACCTGTGTTAACTCACTTAAGCATTATAGACCATTCTGATTCTATTTCCTGCTCTCAACCCCTCAGTCTTAGTTCTTTATCACTGATGCCAGTTTCATATATCTATGAACCAGGGTCTCCTTCCTTTTCTTTGTGAACATTCTTAAATCCTAGAAGCATTCAATATTGCCAATATTTTTTCCTTTGTATTCTACTCCCATACACATGTCTATAGAAAATATTCTACCAATAATACACACACACACACACACACACACTTTCAAAAGTACTGAATCTACAAGAGGATTAAAAAGGATTAGGGGGTAAAAATGAAAAAAAAGAACCAAATAGAAATTTTAGGGAAGCTATGCCACCTCTCAAAGATATGAAATTGTTTCCTATTCCAGGAACATCCTGGGCACTTGGTAGTAATGAAATGAATCATCAGAAAGCCTAAATGGTAGATAGGGCATTATATCTATGACCCCAGAACATTATTTTCATATGCCCTCAGAATCATACAAAATGGTTGTCTGTAAGATGTATACAGGCTACCCTTTGACACTAAAAAGATTAAGGACTGTTATCCTGTCAAATGGGGAAGGCTGCCTCTCAAATTGGATTTTAAAATATAACTCCTTAACAATGAACAGTGGCAGACTGAGAGTTATTAAAGGTCCTCATGATCTCTTTTCTTAAAGATGCAGTGCTGGCAGCTTCATCATGAGCCCTGACCTTTCAGGTATATCTGCCTCCCTTATTGCCACAAGACTTTTATAAAAATCCTGGACACTTTACTCATGACAGAAAAGAAAGACTAAGGGTTTTTCTTCTTTTTTTTAAGGTTAATGGACTCAGACAGGAAATTTTCCTCCAGACACTCTCATGTTAAGTTTATAAATCATCCAGTGGACCCCTGGTAGAAACAGGATCAATCCAGCTTGGATTTTTAAAACCTTAAATTACATTTCATTGGGTTCTTGATGTTGGAGGGCAAATATTAAGAAGTCACAGCTTGGAGGGAAAAATATAACAGGCGACAAGACCAAAATGCATATCACAGTTTTGTGAGATACATCAATAACCATTGATGGGGTTGGGGGTAGGTCCAGAAAGTATGCTGCAAAACAAATTAACCATTGTACTGAGAAGCACTAGAAAACTGACACCAAAGTCAATGGAGGAAGGAACAGTGTCAAAAACAGTTGTAGGTCTTAGAGACGTGCTCTTTGCTTAAACACAAACTATAATTCATTCCAGAAACTCAGTTGACAAAGTGGATTCATAAAACTCAAAGTCTGGAATAATCTTAAACATAAAAGAAAAATATCTGGTTTTTCATTTTCGAATTGAAATCTATGACACAGAGACAAAGTTTATCATATCTATTACTGAGGAGGGATAAGTTATCAAGACAGAGAACATAAAGAAATGGTTTTTCTACCCTTTGAATTATATTTCCACATATGTATGTTCCTATTAGGAAGGCACAGAGAGCTACAAGATATTTTCCTGAATTCTAAATCATTCCAAGCAAAGTCAACTCACTGTCATAGAACATCAATAATAAAGTGACCTTAGATAAGTCACTCAAGTTCTTCTGACCTCAGCTTCCCTCTATAAATAAAGAGGAATGGCCTAGATGAATTCCAAGGTTCTCTCCAACTCTAAAATTCTAATAATGTGCTGTTGTCTAAATTCCTTTAAAACAACAGCTCTTCTATCACCTCCTATACAAGAGGTATTGCTTGATCACTCTAGGGCAGGGTTTTTAACTTGGGTCTATGAAATTAAAAAAAAAATATGTGTTGTTTAAGTAACTTATAACATGAGTCCTAAAACCCATTGGTATGGGATTCTCTCCTCATTGGTGGAGCTCAATGCTCTGTACCTATAAAAGGGTGGTGTGGAGATGACAATAGCCAGAGAAAGGAGAGACAAGAGTTTTGGTCTCTTCAAGTTTGAAAGTCTCTTCAGTTTTCTATGGGATCCGTAGGCTCTTTAGGTGCTTCTGACTTCCAACTTCAAGAACGAACATGGATGATGCCAAGCCCACTTCAGATTGTTGAAAGACTGTGAAGCAGCTAACATGACAGGAACTGTCAGTCTCCATCATGTTGCTATTTTGGAGACTTGCTTGCTGTACTAAGCTTCAAGCATCTCCCTTTGGTGAGATCTAAGACTTTCCTCATAAGCTGTACTGAGGTACCTCATTTCCAGTGGAAGAGCTCTTTTATTCTATACTGTCTGGTACATATTCTCCTAAGCACACTTTCTCTGAGAGTTGTTTTGCTACTGAATTGAATAAATTACTTTCTTTACTGCCTATTCTGTGTTTGTTTATTGCAAAAACTAGGATTTTGTGGGAAAGAAGTCATTTATTGGAGATAGATCTTGGAATCCATCTTTCTCCATTAATGACCAGGAATCAGAAGTTTAGCTTGAACTTTAAAAACTATATCCCCTTGTCTAAGAGTTTTTATGGGAGCAGATAGATATAATTATAACTTAGTACAGACAGGGATCTTGAGGCCACATGTGGCCCTCTAGGTCCTGAAATGTGGCCCTTTGACTGAGTCCAAATTTTACAGGACAAATCCATTTATTAAGGGGATTTGTCATGTGAAGTTTGGAATCAAAGGGCCAAACTTGAGGACCTAGAATGCCACATGTGTCCTCAAAGCTGCAGGTTCCCCACCCCTGTTAGAATGACCTCTCTCTGAGGAGAGCAAAGTGTTCAAGCTTTTGGCTCCAGATGTAATGGTAATGGCAATTTGAAGATTTTCCCTGCCCCTTAATAAGACTAAGAGAAGTTGAGGATCTTCCCTGCTTTGAAAATAAACTCTGCCCCCTAATAGGCTGAATGTAGTCACAAGGAGCCTGTGGTGGGAGGTTTGTTTTTCAGGAATGCTCACATCTTGTTATTTTGTAATCAGGCAATGGATCTTGAGGTACGTGATGTTTTCTGACCCTGGAGAAGTCCATATATACCCCAGGATGAGGTTTTGCTTTACGTTTTGCTTATGGGAAGAGTTGTGTGATTTGACTAGATGAGACTCTGAGCATCCGTTGAGCCTCCTGGCTTTGAAAACCCAAATGTTGGTGCATCTCTCTCTCTCTCTGGCAACTAACTGTAAGGATGTAATGGTCAGACAGCTAGAAGCCCTGTCTGCTGAATTGTGTTATTTTCTCTGACTATATTTTCTGTCTGCTTTTAACTTCTGTTTGTATTCTCTGAAGTTCAGGGTACTGACTTTTCCCCCTCAACTAGGTAAATGATATGTGTTTGATTAAAGTAAGATGGTTAGCCCTTTTTTGAGTTGCTTTCCTTTAGAAAAGCAGATCAAAGAACCTGTGCTAGCAGCCCTCCTGGGTGGGAAAGGTGCTTTCTGCTACACCAACCTCCTGCTCTATCTCCTGGTAGGAAATAAAGTCTCTCTTGGAGAAGGTTTGGGGGAGAAGAAACTAGAGATGTCCATTCTCTTTCCTTTTCAGGCACACTACAAAACTACATATAATATATGTGGAGGGAGGAAGGTGGGGAAACCCTTTTCAAAATAATTTGTTTCTTTTGTATCCATATGTATTTTATGTACTTTAAAACATTCTAAAGATGATTCCTTAGGCTTCACCAAAGAGATTTCATGATTCATAAAAAAAGTAAGAACCCCTAGACTAGCTATTAGTGATCTCATTCCTCCTAAACATCAATTGTAGAACTTGTTTTGTTTATGTACATCCATGAGAGGTAAGATCACTCTGCAGCAGCTTGGACTCCTACATTCTTTGTATCCTTAGTGCCTTGCACTATTCCTTGTCCATAGTAGACAAAAATAAACTAATCAATCAATTAATGTGTTTATAAAGCTCCTCTTTCCAGACACTGTGCTAAGTACAAGAGATACAACAAAAAAATAAAGCTGTCCCTAAAGTTTGTTGGATTGACTCAAATGATATTCAACCAGTTACCTTGGATAGTGGCATTTTCCTCCTTACCTTACTGATGTAAAACAAATTCCCAAAGAAGGAATACAGATCCTGGAAATGTCCCTCTCTCTCGATTTCTCTTTTTCTTTTTTTCAAAGCAAACTTGTAGAGATAGCTATATTTCTATTGCAGCTTCCATCCAGAAGACTGCTGTGTTCTTTAACAAAACAAATGAGGACATGACTTCCCTTGCTCTTTGAATTCAGAACCCTCCAGGCTGAAAAGATGAATGTTTCAGAACAGAGTGATATTTGAATAATTCAGGGTAGGATAGGAAACATGTAACTATATCCTGCTGACTTTGGATAAGGAATTTTAAGATTACTGAAATTTAATCACCTCAAACAGTTTTTTGGGGTACAAGGCTCCCCTCAATGTCCACACATTTTCTGTCATAGTTATGTGACATTTTATGATCTTATATGGACTAAACCCTAATTAGTACCTCACTGAAAGCACTATCAAAATACTAAAAAAAAAAAAAAGGGGAACTGTGTTTTATTTGAGACTCAGTTAAAAATCCCTTTACAAATTCTTATCTTAGCAAAAATAATGTGCCTCTCTGACCCTTTGCTTTTAGCCCTCAGATTGATTCTGCAGTGCTCCCAACAAAATGAATCTTACAGCTCCCTAATAAGTCATAATCCATATTTTAGCTTACTTGATGAGATTTCTCCTTATCAGCTCTGACTCCAGTCTGAGAACTTCATTATTGATCATAATATCATCCATTTTGTTCAAAGATGACAATCTGATGGCATTATTAGTGTGTCTATCTATTTCCATGAAAGGGCCACAATGTGCCCTTGCTGCACAGAGTTAATGTGCAATATCATTTCTGGTAAGCAGCAGGGACTGACCTTTGCAAGGTGCAGCAATGACTATATGTCTTTACCACATAGACCATCCAAATCCTTCCTCCAGATCCTTTCTCTTCCATTGCTGCTTCTGAGATGTTCTGGTGCTGCAGAATTTGAAACTCTTTCACTTACTCTCAAATAAGCTCTGCAATTCACCTTGACTGAAGCAGCCATTTTAGTCCATTGCATTCCTATTGCTGGTGCATATTGAAAGCTCAGCACTTCCAATTATGGGGAGGAGTACTCTATGGTCATGACAGTCAGCTAGCATTTATGGGGCATCTACTATGTGCCAGGCACTATGCTAAGCATGGGACAGAAAGAAAGGCAAAAGACAGTCCCTTTTTGCAAGGAACTTAGAATCCAGGCCTGCACAACATACGGCCAGCAGGCCATTTGCAACCTGCCAAAAAGATTTCCCGGTAGCCTGTGAAAAATATAGGATTGTGGTGGTGGCTAGGTGGCACAGTGAATAGAGCACTGGTCCTGGAGTCAGGAGGACCTGAGTTCAAATCTGGCCTCAGACACCTAACACTTACTAGCTGTGTGACCTTAGGTAAGTCACTTAAACCCAATTGCCCTGCCCTCCCCCCTCCAAAAAAAAAGTAAAAAAAATATTTATTATTTATGTGACTCTGGAATAATATCATAACTGCTAAACTTGTATTTCTTCATTTGAAAAAGGAGGATAAAATGTTTTTGGATATTAAAATTGTAATTTATGTGGTCTAATGTTCCAAACTTTAGGAATGTGAGCAAATTGGATCCAATAGAGTTGTACTCAACAACAGTAACAACCCAATTTGTTGTTTTAAACAAAATCTATACCCCATCTGATTTATATTGCCTACACCTAGGGATAACTCTGGTTAAATCTGTGAATCTAGATTATCGTCTAGATTTCCTCAGGCATGAGTAAAAGGGTCCCTCAGATCCAATAACAGCAACAAAAACAATAAAGTAACTATCAGGCATAGAAGAGTCTTTAGTCCACTCTACCAAAAATGTAGACACATAAAGGATTCACAAAAGCCCACAGCCAATGAAGAAAACAAACAAACAAAACACAAAGGACTGATAGTCTATAAATAATAAATATAAGTCTCTCTTTTCCACTGAGTTCTCCTTTTTAGAGACTAAAGCACTATAGACTGGTAGCCCTACCCATGTATCTGGCCTTCCACCAGGAGGAAAACGAACTTGGGGTTAATGTGGTAGCCCCCAGACACCCTAGTGAGTTCCACTTTTCATCAGGATGCATACATCTCCTCATCCTTATAGCAGTATTTTGGGATTTGGACATTCCCTGGAAGAGAAACAAACTTGAGTCTGCTTGATAGGTAACCCAACTTTCTCTTCTAATCTAACCCACACTGTCTGAATAACTCAGTAATAGAGGGGTGTCATATCCATGTCCTTTGTTTCTTCATATCATGGCTTTTGACCATGAGTGCTACTCTCTCTAGTGCAGACTGCTATGTTTATAATAAGTTTTCCTTGACAGCAGACTGGTAATTTTACCAGCCCTATGAGGTCAGTGCAGTGTTTTTGATGATGAAAATGTCACATGACAGGGAGATGGACCTGGAATCATGAAGATCCATCTTCAGATATGGTCCTAGACATTTACCAAGTATGTGACCTTTCACATGTCACTTAACTTCTCTTAGCCTGAGTTTCCTTATCTGTAAAATGGGAATAGTAATTGTACTTCCTTCCCTATTTTGTTTATAGGATAATATTCTCACATTTTTATTAATATCTATAAAACCTTCTGAAACCGTATAATGCTGTATAAATGATTGTTGTTATTGTCGTTGTTGAGGAATGAGTTGGACTATATGGCATCTGAATCTCCTTATGGCTCAGATTTTGTGATTCTGGACCATTAGATGCAAAACAAATATAAGAATAAAAAAAGGTGAGGCTTAAAAGAAAAGAGCAAGACTGAGATGTGGCTTAGTTCACACCTTGGTTTGATTATCTACAATTGATGGACTGACAAAGAAAGGGAATATGAAGAGGCATGATCACTCATCTGCCTTTAATAGAGATGAGCAGAGGGCAGTATCTCATGAGGAGTGGCCCAAAAAGAAATGGAGTGGAGAGAGGGAGGAAAGGAGAAACGGAGAGGAGGTGAAGAGGAGGAAGAGGGAGATGGATGATAGACAGACATAAAACCCACACAGGAGAGAACAATTCAAAGAAAATATGCTGTAGCCAACCAGTCAAGGAGCCAGACTTGGAAATTTTTCTTTTCTTGTATGTATGTGATATTTTTATTGTAGTTGTTTTGTTTTTAGAAGTTTTGCTATATCTGATCTCATTAGGTTACATGTCTTAGATTATTTGAAATTATTTCTCTCTCCTCCCCTATCAACTCTGTACTCTCCTCATCAGATTACCCTGAGATTTAGATACAAAATATTACATTTTATCTTCTAAGCTCTATGCCACATCTAATGGTGATAAACTCATCTTGGTCGGTTCAGCACCTTTTCAAACAGAAGGCCAGTTTTTAGTCAAATAGATCTTGTCTAGACATGAAGTGACCTCTTCTCAGTTTAGTACATGACCCCTAATACAGCCTTATCTAAGAGTTCCTGTTCTAGAGTGAGCCTGGGATGAGGGTGCATTGTCATAGCCCCCTCTTCCAAATAATTTCAATCAATAGGTGTGATATTAGGAGCACCCTAAGGACTTGACCGTTGAAAGAAGCACTATAAAACCTCAGGAAACCTGTGCTGGCATTCGATGACAAATATAATATCATAGTGATTTTGCTGAAACTACTGTAGAAAAGCAAGATGTAGCAGGTTCAGAACATAGGTATCAGGCTGGGCTTTACTGAAGAGAATATAACTGAATTCCTAGACATGGGGAGAAAACATCTGCATAAAACACTTAGACTAAGTTTCTACCTTCAGGCAGAGAAATGACTAAGTCATAAGTGAGCAGATTATGGCACATGTGCCGAATTTTGTATTTCTCATTTCTGTCCCAGATGTGGGCATAAGTAGAAAGCCTGGAAGTAGATAGAGAGCTGTAAAAACAAGGAAGCTGCTGTTTCATTAGGAAAAGAAGACACCAACACTTGCAATGGTTGAAAATAAAAATACCCTATGGTATTTGATTAAGTATTGTAGTGAGTGGTACAGAAATGAAGTGTGCTTATTGGAGCTCCTAGAGTGATCATGGATGGTTTCGTGGAAGAGGTGGGACTTTTTAGCTGAGCACTGAAAGATAGCTAGTATGACATTAATCTTTGGATTCACACAGATTAGGGCTCAGATGTGAGAGAATTTTAGATGATTATCATTTAACTCAGGTGGTAAATTACTAGCCTTGATCTGGCTCTGTGTCCCCTCTCAGTTTCACTGGGAACTTCTAAGGTCAACTAATTCACTTTTCCTCATGCTACCAAACCAAGCAAGGAACATGAACTGAAATAGTGAAATATTACAATAGCACTAAAAATAAAATAACAGAGAAACTGTTTTATATACTTTCCCAAGTGAATACATTTACAAAACAATTTATGAAGCATGGTAAGACTAAGAATTTAGCTTTTATAGGTATTCTTGAAGACTTCTGAAAGAAGTATTATGATGTTTAAGTAAAATTAATCTATCAGTGATGAGCAGGCTGAATATGAATAGGGAGAGAATGAGGCACAGATATCATATAGGAAGTTACTATGAGTGATACTGGCCTGGAATTGAGGTGAAATGGGAGGAAAGAAAAAGAGTGGGAGAGGGAGAAAGGGAAGGGGGGTTATAAAGGATCATTTTAAGGTTATGAACCTGGGTCATTACAAATATAATATAATAAAATGAGTGCAAATAGCAATCTTTTATTGAACCTTAGAAGGTTCTGACTAGAAACTTTAAGGGTTTTCCCTGCCTAGACTAAAATTTTTGTGATGGTAAATTGGGCCATTTTTTTGTTTCAATTCTTACCTATCCCTCAGTCATTGAATAGGCATTGCCTCAGACAAACTGAGATCTGAGAAAAACCTGAATTTAGAAAGACCACAGTCACCCACCGCACCCTGTGCCATCACCAGATTTCTTGATTTTTGTCTTGCCACTGGATTTTGATAACTGAAGGAGAGAGTGAGACCTATGACTTTGTGCAGCTCTGCCTCACTTAAACTAATTCCCACACAAGTTGAGACATCATCCTCGTGATGTCATTGGCCCTCTTCGTGAACAACAAAAACAACACATATATTCCAGAATGAACAATATGTAAAATTCAAAAAGAGTACCAAGAATCAGGTTAGATCAGAAAGGCTTCCTAATGCAGGTGACACCTAAATTGAGCCTTGAAGGAAGAAGCAAAGGACATTTAGAGGCAGACGTGACAAGGAAGAACAAGTGGAATGGATAAGAAATGAACAATCAAGGGGTAGCTAGGTGGCACCGGCTCTGGAGTCAGGAGGACCAGAGTTCAAATCTGGCCTCAAACACTTAACACTTATAAGCCAGGAGACCTTGGACAAGTCACTTAACCCCAATTGCCCTTCCCTCCCCCCTCCAACAAAAAAAAATGAATAACCAAAATATTTATTTGGACTATGCCATTTGTTTGCCTAATAGAAGCTGTCCTATGTCTCAATATTAGGTAAGGAGGGATTTTCTTTTCCTAGTAAGCCACAGAGCACCTCAGAGCTAACCAGACTTTTATTATGTGCACAATTCCTGTTATATAGACAGCATAAAATAAATTTTTGTTGACTAATTGACTTTTGACAATTCATTTTTCCTCACACAGGGAAGAATATAATAAATAAAATAATGGAGTGATTAGTCTGACCTAGAATCTCTGTAGTCAAAGTAGGCATTTCCCTTGATATCTTGCAGTATTATGAAATGTTAAATTGACATTTCTCTCTATAGAAGTATCAGGTAGAGATATGAGTCAGAGATGCAAGATTAGCCCATAATCACTTATCCTTCTTTCACATTTCCTCTTGTAGATCACTTAGCCAGAAAATATATGATGACCTCTGTCTTGCTATCCATTCCACTATGTATAAGGATATTTTCATACATTACATGGCTTTTCTTGCTTGTCTACTTTGCCACCAGAATCCTCTAGGTTTACTTTTATGTGCATTTCATATTTTTCCTTTCTAATAATGAATGAACAGTCTTTACATCTTAGGAAGCACAAACATCTTCGGAGAGGAGGCCAGAAAAAAAAAAAAAAGGTTGGTTATCCACATTTCTGGTTCCCCATAATTGTAATTTACTGTGCCTTTGGGAATTCTATTACATTCTCAATAAACCATTTTCTTACATTTACAATTTTTTAGTCAATGAGGACTCCTCCATTTGCTGCAAGGTATTCCCAAGACTGAAGTCCTTCCTATCTTCTAAGAGGTGTTGACAGTGATTGATATTTGCTTCCAGATTGACTCTGATGTTGAGTAGGACTTCATATTCCTGTGCCTGACTTTGTCTTCCTGTCCAACTCTGGCTCAGCTTTGCCTCTTGGTATATAGCAGGAGTGTACTGATCTCTTCTATCTATATTCATAGAAGGTTTCCATTTTCCTCAGACTTTCCTCCCAAGTGAGTCCAAGTCAATTTGTAGATGCTGAATTATATCTTTTAGCTTAAGGATGTCACTTGAAGTAGCTTCCACTTCCTTTGGTCTCATGTTGATCACTATAGTACTCACCAGTATTTATCAAGCTCTTCCCTGCTCTTCAAAACCAGAGAAAAATATGGATGTGGATATTAGCTACAATCTTGCTCAATTCCTGAGATTTAGGAAAATTCACCTCCAGTCATCTTAGAGTCTGCAATCTGTGCCTGTGAGGAATTAACTTCTTTATTGTTTTTTATCATGAAGAAAAGCTAATCCTTTGAAGTCTCAATCTCTTTCTCTGGCTGTATAATGTTGATATTTGTGTTATCAGTGATCCTCCAGAGGTCATGGTTATCACTCTCTACAGATTGTCACATAAGTAGTCTCATATTGACTTTAAGTCATCAGCAGCCAGACGGTCAATTATCAATCTGTGGGACAATTGTAGCATTGTTCATCAAGTCTGCATGGATCTAGCATCCTGAAATAGTGTTCCTAGTCTCTGGTTTAAGGTCCTCTCATTCACCTGATCCCAGATTTTCCATTCCAGTTTTAGTTTCACATTGTCATAGTCCACACAAAATTCACTTTGAAAGTGAGGTAGTCACTGGGGTATGACTTGCAATGGTTCCTCTTAGATCCCCCAAATCTCACTAGCTTACTTACCAGACCCCAAGTCCCCTCTACCTCATGAAGTTGGTAGAATGGGCCTCCTGGGCTTCCATAAATGCTGGTCAAGCTTCTAGGTAGTTGGACTCAGTAGCTGAGAATCTATATCAAACCCAGGTTACCATATTTGATAGAAAAAGGGAGTGGAGTTGATTATGAAGCTCACACTGCTAGGGCAGAATGGAAGCAGTAAGAATTGTCAGGACTATGGGTACAAGAACTCATGTTTTTTCAACTATACAACACACACAGAAAATAACTTTATGTTATGCATTTGAGCTGAATTTTTAAAAATCTGAAAATTTAATTTAAAATGATGGAACTGGAAATCTCATTTCAGTTTTATTTGCTGTTAACTAGGTTTATATCACAATATCAAAAGTCAATTATTCTCATCGAAATTCATCCAAAGTCCTGCTGAAGGAATCTTAAGTCTCCTGCAGTGCTAAGAACAAAGTGACAAAGCAATGAAAAAGGACAATGTGGATTTGATGCAGCAGATTTTAAAGTAACTGGTCAAGCAACTGGGAGATCATTTGCATATTCTATAGTTGAAGGAAGATGAAGAAAGCCAGGAACTGTATAGAATAACAAATGCCATCTACAAGTCACAAGAATTAATTTAATCACAAATCGGTTATATTGTCCAATTATAATGTTACTGAATGGCTAAGGCCACATTTAATTAAATTCACCATCTTTAGCAATAAGTAAATTTATGTTGCTTTTCTGAACAGCTTATTAGTCACAGTCAAATCTGGATTCACTGAACTTTAATCATCTGCTTTTGTTTTTGTGTTTGTTTTGTTTTGTAACTCCTTTGTAGTTGAAAGCACTTTCTGAATTTGTGAGCTAAAAAATGAAGTTTCAACTGAGTTAAATCATCTTTTATCCTGTTTTATAAATGTTTATCTTTTTATATGCAGAAGATTTTAATTTAGCATTGCAGAAGCTAAAGAAAGTGATTACTGCATAAGTCTCCTGAAGACTATATGCTCCAAATCACTAATAATAATAGAAATGTAAAATAAAACTCTCTTCACCTAATACTATTCCTTCACTGTTGGAGGGGCTGTGGAAAGACAGGCACACTAATATACTGTTGGTACAGCTGTGAAGTGGTCCAACTGTAGTAGGTATTATTAGGGAAACTGCAAAAGAAATGACTGTCTTTGTTCTTGACTCAGCAAATCCTCTGTAATAAAGTCAAAGATAAAGGTCCACCATGTACCAAAATATTTACAGAAGCACACTTTGGTAACAGAAAATTGGAAACAAAATGAATATCAATCACAAGTGGAGAATGGTTGAAAAAAAATTTATATATTAACATAATGAAATATTATGCAGTGACAAATGAAGAACATAAGGAATTCAGAAAGAAAATGAAGATTTATATGAAATTATAGTGAAATTCGCAGACCTAAAACACCAATACATATAATGATTACAACAATGTAAATGAAAAGATCAGCTTTCTGAACTTGGAAAAGCCTTCCTGCTGTCAACAATCAACTGATTGAGGAACATTTATTAAGTGCCTATTAAGAGTCAGGCACTGTGAAATGTGCTAGGAATGCTAAGACAAAAATGAAAGTGTCTGCCTTCAAGGAGTTTACATTCTATTCAGGGATTTGTTGTGCATATGGACATTTATTACTGGCTTGCCTGGGCTTACTTTCCCTATTGGTCTTTTCAATGACATGGCATTCTCTAGCTAGACACTTGGGTGCATTTCTAACTTATCCCAACTCCATTTCTGCTTGTGTGATTTTTAAAATAAAATGTGTAGTGTTTGGAAGGTCTGTACATGTCACCCATGGTTTCTTTAGAAAACAGTCCTGTACATAAGCCTAACAAATAAGCTCATAATATGTGGGGCTCCTTCCTTTACTTTTTTATGTAGGCCAATGCAATGACTTCACTAAAAATGAGAAAAAAAATCAACTAAAAAAAATCAGCTCAACAGAAAGTCAGTCTTTTTTTGTAATTACTTTCCCCTATGAAATACTCTCAGGAATATGCTGAGAGGCTTTGGAATTTCTTGAGCAGTGTGTTATTCATTTTGAATAGTTTTTAAAGATTATTTTTACATAGGAGAATTATTTACGGAAAGGAGTTTTAAACAGGGAGCCACAACCTTGGCTGCCCTTTTGTAGTATTTGAGGGACTTTTTTTTTTTAAACACTGTCAAATTACCAGTGACTTCAGCCAGTCCATGGTGCTATTTTTTAGTTGTAAAAACAGATAAGGTTAATGGCTGCTATGTTTTCCTAACCATGTTTCCTAATCTAGTAGCGTTGCCCTTTAAAGTATGGAACAGATCCACAGCAGACACATAAATAATAATTTGCTAGGGACCTTCAAAAAGGTGACTGATGCCCTTGCCTTTGGGTTTATTTTCCTTTTATGTGTCAGATGGGAGCCAAACCAAAACCACACAGAAAAGCCTTTTCCACAGGAAAGGAAAATGTGAATGGTGGAGGGGTGGGGGGGATCAATAGACAATGAAGGATGCAAATGAATCACAATTAAGAACAATGTGCAAACAAATGCAACTGGCTAGAGGCCCCTTCCTGGAGGAGCTAATCTTCGTGGAAGAGAAAGCTAACCTGGCATTTTGATAACAAACATTCCAGTATGTATTTGAAAGATCCATTTGGATTAGGTTCTTGAAATTTAAAGGACTGAGCCCAGTAAAGTTTCAGTGAGGGAATTGGAAGCCTACCTAAATGTTTATTAAGGAGAGAGTCCTTGGAGACGTGTGGCCATAAGCCTGTCCCTGTGAGTCCCGGTAGGCATTAGTAACAGCAAAGGATGCACAGATCTTCAATATTACTGTATCTTTATTGCTACAAAAGTCATTCAACAATTGCTATAGCACAAGATCACTGAAGGATAGATTTACAGCTGGAAGGAACCCTAAAGGATATTTATTCCAACCCTCCCATTTCAGAAATGAGGAAACTGAGGTCCAAAGAGATTAATTTACCCAAGAACATTGTTACAGTGATGGAAGAAGTTTTTGAACCCAGGTTCTCTGATGCCAGAACCATTGCACTTTTCCTTTTGTCATGCTGTGATTATAGAAACTCCCAAGGCACAAAACACTATAGGACAGCAGTTACTACAATGTACCATGACATCTCCTGGCAAAAATGAATAATAGCTTTCATCCTTTAGTTTACATCATCTCTTAACAAGCAAGGGCATAGTATTTCATGAGGTTGGCTCAGACTACATAGAAATATCAGATGACTTCATTCAACAATTGTAGGTACTAGAAAATTATAATTTCCTACATTTTATAGTTTTCATTTATCGTTATTCAACAACAAAAACAACTAAAATTTGTAGAGTACTTGAAGATTTTCAGGGGCAGCTAGGTGACACAGTGGACAGAGAGCCAGGTCTGGAGTCCAGAAGACCTGAGTTCAGGGGCGGCTAGGTTGTGCAGTGAATAGAGCACCGGCCCTGGAGTCAGGAGGACCTGAGTTCAAATTCAGCCTCAGACAGTTAACACAGAAACTAGCCGTGTGACCTTGGGCAAGTCACTTACCCCCAATTGACCTCCAAAAAGCAAAAAAAAAAAGACCTTTGTTCCAATCTGATATCAGACCTTACTAACTGTGTGATCCTGGGCACTTAACCCTATTTCCTTCAGCTTTCTCATCTGTAAAATTAGGTGGAGAAGGAAACAGCAAATCACTGCTGTATCTTGGCCAAGAAAACACTAAATGAGGTTAGGAAGAGTAAACCAGACAGAAAGAAGTGAACAATAAACAACATTAAGATTTGTAAAATAATTCACACATATGAAGGGCCTCCACCCACTTACCCACCCAAAGATGTAAATATTCTCTGTCAGGGCTTTTTGGGGAATTTTGGGAATTTTCTTGGAACTTTGAGCACTCACTAACTATATATGATTCATCACAGAGTAGAATCCTCTGATTCCTAGCTGAGCTACAGTGGCTGATGAAGGGTGCCTGTCCTAGTAGAAGAGCATGCTTTCAGTTGGCCAGTTTCTTGAAAGTAGCTTTTGAGAAAACAGGACGTGACTTCACTTACGGAGTGCAAGAAGGAAGGAAGGGGAGCAAAACGACAGGACAGTAAACCAGTAGGCCTCCATTGTCCAGATGGAGCAGAGACTGAACTAGTTGGGCACATACAGAGCGCCCTCGCTGTCTTTTATTTTGTTTTGTGCTGACTTTTCTCTAGCATCAAGCCTGTGAATATCAAAAATTAAATGATCCCCCAAAAGACTTTGAGCAGTGCTAGCTAGGATTGTTTCTAATGGTGTGGTTTTGTTTATAGCAGCAGTAGCATAATCAGGCTTAGGATATAGAAAATATATCAACATTTGAGAGCAATGCCCTTTGAAAGAATGGACAATGCCAGTAAAGAACTGAAACATAAAAGGACTCATTGGCAGCTCTGAAAACACTGTATTTCAACGAGGCTTAAACTTTAGCCTCCCAAATAGTTACACTAGTACTAATAAGTTACCGGATTCTGTTCTAGTCACTCTGTGACTTCTTATTACCAAGTACTCTTTTTTTTTTCTGTGTGGCAATATTTATCAATTTTGTACTGAGGAAATTAAGGGGATTAGAACAAGTGGTAGTGGAAATGTAGTGAATCAGACTGACTCCATCTTGTGATTCAATTCTGAAGCTAGCTCAGTTCCCTTTCTACTTAACTATAGGTCTAGTCCAATTTCTGTCTTGTGAGAAAACTACAGTCTATTGTGGGAATTGTGAGAAAACTTTATTCCATTGTTTGAATCTAGCTTGACTAGGAACCTGGACCATCTGAACCATCTGTACCTGTTACATAGACACCCTTAACTGAGGACATAGGTTACACTCTCCAGAAACCCAGTCAGATCCAAAGATGGATGCAAGGAATTTTCTCACAGTCAGTTATTGTTTCCATGTTCCTTTCTACACTAAATACAAATGCTAGGGGAAGTGGGACACCTCTTTTTCTGATTGGTGAAAAATTATTATTAATGGCTAATATCTTGGAAATTCAGTTTCTCCCATTCCCTCTTCTTCTAAAGTCCTGACTTTGAGCTCAGTTTTTCTTCAGAAGGACATTACTAATAATGAGATTGCATATATTCTCCTTATCCTTGTCAGCCCCCACTGGGGAGCTCGCTAGTAATTTAATCTAAGGTAGGAAAGCCCATTGTGTTCTACTTAAACTTGGGTGGAGATAGATTCTTTTGTCTAGAAAGCCCAAGGCTGAGAATGGTCTAGCATGATTGAGAGTAGTCTGGTATGGTTGGAAATGTCTGGTATAGAGATATTTTCTCCGTCCAGGGGTGAGGGAGTGACATCAACCCCTGCTAGAAGAGTATATAAACTGTGCACATTAAACCTAAAGTGAAGTCAGTTACAAACTGACTCACATGCACAGATGCATGCATGGACACATGCATGCTATCCTCTTTGAGATAAATAAACTTGGATATCACCTAATCCTGTTTTGTCTTTTTAGACTGAACTCTGAAGGTTGACAGATTTTAGGAAATTGTACCTGTTCACTCTCCCCCTCTCAACTTGGAAAGCCCCTAATCTTTCTTCTGATTAGATCTCAAGATTCCTAATTTTATATCCTTGTTAATTGTTTTCTTTTAACTAATTGGTTTCCTTCGATTAGTTGTTTTTAGTGCAAAAAAGTCTAAAACTGAGAAGCTCAGGTCCCAATTTGGTATGCAATTGGCATGCATTGTTTAATAAATTGATATACTCAGAAGCTCAAATCTTTTGTTTCCTCAGTGACTTAATCTACATGCAACAATACCTGAATTATGTTTTTACACTGGATACCTTTTTTATTTACCCCTCTTACTGTAAAGAACCCTTAGACATAAGCCCGTAACTATTTTTATAACTAGGAACACAATAAGTATCAACTTTCTCCAGAGTAGTTGGAATGGATATGTGAAAGCTATGAACATGAGAAAGGAGGAACCTAATTCTCCTAAGTCAAACAATCCCAGAAAAATTATTGTAAAGGCAATACAATTTGAATTTGAAGATCCCTTTGTGTTGGCAAAGGTAGCAGGTAACACTTGGTAACTGATCAAGCCTCTGTTGGGGAAACAGAAGGTATGAACTCCTGTCTCCTGCTACTGACATAACAGGAAGGGGTTGGGTGTAACAGGAAGCTAATGCTGAGTGTATAAAAGAAAAGGCCCAGAGAGGCAGAGTCAGCATTTTCTTGAGACCAGTATCTGGTGGCAGAGCAGCTACAGAAGAGAGAATGAAGAACTGAGCCAGAATTTCCTGAGAACTTGTGGTGGTGGAGCTTCTTCTGAACAGGATCCCAGGAGCCAGGAGCCAGGAGCCCAGGTGACTGAAGCATGACCAAGATTCTGGGACTTTGTTTGTGGCTTGGTTGAGCCTTGAATTCCCTGGAGCAGAAATGGTGAAGGATCTGACATGGACCAGACCCTGTGAACTTCAGTGTGGAGCAGGACCTTCCCAGAGAACTGGTCAAAGAACTGGGAGCTGTCTGCCACTGAACCCAGGTGACAGTCTGGTGAATCCAGGTAGAATCTGGGACCATGGAAGGGGATCCAGGGAATCTGAGAACAGGCCCCAAGTCAAGATGAAAAGACCTCTCCTTGGGTGCTGAGTAATTATGGAATTATAGTTTACTAGTGACCTAAGGGGTGGAGGGTTTTGTGTATGATACTTAGTAATTGATTACTGAATAAGTGACTGATTGAGTTAATCAAGACTTTGCCCCAAGAGTGGAAGACTTTGACTATTGTACTTTGAGATATTGTTACTGATAAGTGACTGATTGAGTTAACTTAGTTGTCTCATGAGTGGAAGGCTTTGACTACTACATACTTTGAGACTATGTTGTGAATATTATATTGTGATTTTCTGTGATAAGTTGCAATATTGTGAATGCTGTACCTTGTTTTTCTGTGAAAGATTTGCTTTGATTTGTTATGGAATAAACAGAGTGACCACTATACTGTGTAATCAGAATCTTAAAAACTGTTCACAGTAGCATTCTTCTGGAAAGCTGTGCATGGCATTACAATGACCTCCGAGCAAGCAACCATAATGTTAAGTAAAGGTCAGGAATTGGAATACCTTAGGTCATCAACCCTTGTAGCATGTTGCCTAGCTAGTAATTGCTTTAAAGAGACATTAGCTTATTTGATTTTTACAATAACTCCGTGAAACAAGTTCTCAAATATTAATGTTCCCATTTTACAGATCAGGAAATAGAGAAGTGAAGTCACTTGCGCATGGTTAGAAAGTCTCTAAATGTCTGCCTTGGAATTCATACTCAGATCTTACTGACTCCAAGACCTACATCTATTTACTATAATTACCTAATATCAAACACCTCCAAAGAGTCGATTTTTAATATTTCTGCATTATCAAGTCATTCTTAGAAGGATGACAGTCCCACCCCTGACCCCCCCAAATATCCTTATTTAAGTCTGGATGGAGATGATCATGGAACATTTTGAGGAATTGTTTCAGAGTGAGTACATTAGCTGAGGTGAACTGTGAGAAACATTCAATAAGAACACAGTACATTCAAGCTAATATTTTTTAGGAGGATAAGCTATAATGGCAATTATTTGAATATGATTGCTTTCTACAAACTCCTTAAATTTAACTGAGGTGAATCCTGATAGAGATCCAATGCTAGAAACAATCATGTCTGACAATTGTGAGATATAAATAACTAGCACACAGTCAGGATGTTATTTTTTTAGCAGAGGTTGGAGATTGCATTAGGACCACTGGTAAGACATTTTGATATGAGCTAGACATAATTGAGAAGTTCTTGCCCTAGAGTATCATTATACAATACAATATGTAATTTTTATCAAGGTTTCTGTGGTGCTACCCATAAAAATAGATGTCTTTGGTTCAACGATAAAATCAATTCCAGACCAATAGATGTAGCTTCTAGTTAGTGCTTTCCTACCAACAATTCCCAAATGCAAAGCATGTATCATGACCAAGACACAGTGATGAATGCATTCTGCAATAACAATGCAATTTCCTCATAAAAGGCATCCATTATGGACAAACAAATCATATTTATGATTTGTGAATGACTTGAATTCCTCAGGCAATTTTTCCACTGGCCATTTCAAAATTGCACAAAATGGCAGAACTAGAAGGGACCTCGGGTATCATCTCTTCCAATATCCTCATTTTACAGATAAAGAAACCGAAGCTCAAAGACTATGCTTTGTCCACGGTTACATAGCTAGTAAATAGCAGAAGCAGGAAATGATGTCTGTCTCAAAACCTCAAACCCAATAAGTTTTCTACTGGATGTAAATCCCCAAATCCTACCTAGGTAATAATGGAATTTGTTTCTGATTACAATGACTCCTCCTAGAAATTCCATTTAAATTGGGTGCCAAGATCAGTTATGTCAATTTTTCTCTCCTAGCCTCAGGCTAGACTGCCTCCCCTGTGACCTTACACCAGGTCCTTTTGTCTTATCCCATTCCTTTTCCCTATTCTTTTTATGTATTATCATCCATTATAAATTAAATACCTTGAGGGCAAGGACTCTTTCTGCTTGTATTTCACTGGTATTCCCAGTACTTAACACAATACCTGGTACATCGTAAGTGTTTAAAAAATGCTTGATGACCAACTATTGACTGACTTGAATTAGGAGTTATAAGTGAGCTAATTTCAAAATTTCAATGGAGGTAGCACACCATAATCTGAGCTCTTTGGTAGCAAAAAATGACAAATAGTATTCCATCAAGGGTTATGCTAAAAATAGACAAGAATCATTGAGAGATCTAACAAAGATGACCTTTTTGTTTATTCTCTCTCT
>NW_027185601.1:2120868-2217732 GCF_028583685.1 Petaurus breviceps papuanus | reverse complement strand
TCTCTCTCTCTCTCTCTCTCTCTCTCTCTCTGTCTCTGTCTCTCTCTGTCTCTGTCTCTGTCTCTCTCTGTCTCTGTCTCTCTCTCTGTCTCTCTGTCTCTCTGTCTCTCTGTCTCTCTCTCTCTCTCTCTGTCTCTCTCTCTCTCTCTCTCTCTCTCTCTCTCTCTCTCCAGTGATATTAGGGATTGCATAAATTTGGGAAACATGATTACCCAAGATGCATGTCATCATGGGAAAGTATTAGAGTATAGTCTGAAACCAATATAGTCAAGCTCCAGAAAGTGTTACAGAGAAAAAAGTTATCAGACTGAGGAACCTTACCTACATCAGAAGTAATCAGATTGGGGTAGGAGCAGGATTTTTAAGAGAAGATTGCTTATACTTGACCACCACGGCATGCCACCTTAATCACAAAACATAACTAAAACACTAGCAAAAGCCAGAAACCCACATGTGGCTCTCCGAGTATTGTCACATCAAGAGCAGCATGATGTGAAGAGAACAATGATTTGAACAATTATTAAAATAAGTTTAAATTAAATAAAAATCATTAACACAAACAATGATTTGAAAAATCAAGAAAGTCCAGTACTGGTCCCAACTCTGTTACTAACTCACTTGTGTGACTTTGGACAGTTTACTTAACTGCTCTATGTTTCAGTTTCTTCAGATGCTTATACTCTCTTGTTCTCAGTTTCCTCATTATTAATTTAATTAGATATTAGATGAATTAGATAACGGGATTAGATAATCTCTAAAATCCCTTTTCACTCTCAGTATCTATGAATCTAAAATAATCCTAATCATTAATGTGATTTTCCTCAGGAAATCCTTCTATTATAGTATCATCTTCTCCATTACCAAAGGTCACACAGTCTACTTATTATTGTCCACAGGCAGAAAAATCACCATGAACGTGGCAAGAATGTTTAAATTAAAGTATATTTCATTTCAAGTCTAGCACATATTTTCAATGGAACAAATAACAAAACAATTTTTGTACCTTTTATAATGGAACTGAAATGAAGTTGGTGCCATAGTTCTAAGCAAAGCAATTTTCATAAAAATGACAATGGCTATTAAAAAAAAAATCTATGTTCAGATGGTGCTAGCAACTATTTATTTTGATCTTATGTGTCACTTTTTTTCTCATTGAATATTTGCTGTGACTGGCCCCATAGTCTTTTAAATGAACTATGGTAATACCCTACTTAGAAGCAGCTTCTTTGGATTGGACACCAAGAGTACTGTGCTCTATAGCAGGTTATGCTTTGCCTTATGGATAGAAAGGGAAAAGTTTGATGAACAATGGAACTGACACAAAATAAGGGAACAGATGAAACAGGCCTAGAAAGTTGTTCATCTCATGAGATTTAGAGGAATCTCCCCTCTATAGATGAGATAACTATTTACACAGAAATTTCCCAAATGTCATAGATCTTATGAAATCTTATGAATCTTAGAAAAGGAATGGAATTTACAGGTCACTTAACCCAGCGTGTCACCTAAAGTAAGCATTATAATGATACCATTATCGATGTCTTGATTTCATAGAGTAGGTTTCTTAAAACCTCTTTCTTCCATATAGCCTGGAGACCAAGAAGAAGGAAGAAAATAAACATTTGTAAAGCATCTATTATGTGCTAGACATGGGGTTAAGCATTTTAAAAATACAGAACAACCCTAGTAGGAAAGTGTTATTATTATCTTTCATTTTGCAGTTGAGAAAACTGAGGCAAATAGAGGTTAAATGACTTGCCAGGGACACACAGCTTGTAAGAGTTTGAGACCAGATTACATAGACTGTCCAATAATATATATTTGTGGGACAGTCAACATAGATAAACAGTGATTTGGACACAGGGTCAAAAAAGGAGAAGAGAAGCCTGGATAGCTGGGGGGGTGAGGGGGTGGGAAGTTGGTAAATCCTTTTACTGGCATCTGGTTTCCCAGGAGAGAATAGACCCATCTTCTCTATGCTAACATTTTACTTGTGTTACTTTTCGACAGTAAAAGCTAGGAACACCACTTCCTTTGAAGAACTAAAGAGTCACATAGATGTCAATGGAAGGGCCCAAGGCAGATTTAAACAGGCTGCAATTTATAGCCAGTGAGAAACTTTGAAGAAGAGTAAAGGATGCTATCAAAGAATTTTGTGACTGGAAGAGATAGGCTTACAGGAACAGGGATGGCAGGTGGACAACCAAAGGGATCCACTGGTACATGCATGATGTTGGGGAATAAGAGAAGGCATCCAGTACATTGGGAGGACTTAACTATGGCAAATTTTTGGGAGAATCTGGACAAAGGACTCACAAGAGAATCAGGCAGAGACAGACTATGATCAGCATCAATAAAGAAAACACTCAAACAAATGACATCACACATCTTTTTCAGAAATGAAAATTCTTCAATAGCAGATACATTTTGAGTCAACTGTAATCATAAAAATAAATTCTGAAGACAAATAGAATTAATTTTTCATCATTCAAACCATGCTCAAAACTTATCTGTAACTTGGTGCCTCATCATCCCCAGACTACCTGATCTCAGAACAGTGAAACTGGAGCAACAGAGGTCATATAGGTAAATCCTCTCATTTTAAGAGATGAGGAAGCAGGTCAAGAGAGAAGAAACAATTGTCCCATGGATGCACAGTTAGTATCAGTGCTAAGTCTTGATCACCACTGCCCTGAATACCAATCTAGAAGTCTTTCTTCCTTCCTTTCTCTGTAAGAATCCAATGATTTTGCATATGTCAAGCATTTTAAAAACCTTAAAGGGCTACATAAATATTAGTTACTTTCTATCTAGTTATCATCAATCTACCAAAATTTGGCAATATCAAAATAGAAAGCATAGAAGTATCAAAAACGGGTGATGTTATGACAAAAAAATAGAAGAGATGCTGTTCGCCATGGACTCTAGTTAATGTTAATTGTCAAATTAACATTTATTAACAAATGAATTAAGAAAATAGTCAATGTTAATCAAAATCAGTAAGAATTTGTCAGTGTATTATTTATAATGCTTAGTTGCTATATATGTGTAGTTATTGTAAATTTCAAATTATTCTTATGGAAGTAGGAAGGATAGATGCCTTAATAATATTTATATGTGACTATACTTATTTTAAGTTTCCCACTGGGAAAGCTAATAGTTTTAGAAATTATTGTCAAAGTTATAGCTCTTGGAATTAGAGAGTACCTCATTTACAATCCAAGTATTAAGACAGATTATACAGTGTGCTGGAATGACTCAGGAGGCATCATTTAATTCCATTTAGAGATAACCCTAGAGCGGCTCCAAAGCATACCCAAATTTAGTACAAGAGTTGTGGAGAAAATAGGCTTACATTTCTGGGGGTCATGCTAGGCATTCCATTTTCACACAGCTATTTTAAATTAACATATAAACACTCAACATGAAAACTTTAGGACTATATGTGTATCTATAAACTTAAGGTATTATGATTCTGATAACACAGCGTATGCACTACTATTCTATTGACAAGAGTAGAGGGAACATAATGGAAGGAGAACATGACTAAACAGTCATCTAGTATATTGCTGTACCCCCAATTTGTTGTCTTGCTCAGTGAATCTCAAATTAAGTCCCTCTCCGTCTTTCTTAGTAATAATATTTCTTACCACTTAGGAGAGCTTTGGGTTACTGGGAGGTTCCCATATGAAATGTGCTCTACAATATCAATATAATTTTATTTTATTCTTTAAGATGCTAAGAGAATGTGAGGAATAGTAGATAGATCATAAGACCTGGAATCAGACAGACATGGGCTTAAATATCATCTTTGACATTTACTACCTATGTGTCCACAGTTAAGTCACTTAAATTCCTTGAATTTCAGTTTCCTCATTTCTAAAGTGGTGTCAATAATTTGTCAGACCTGCCTCCCAGGTCCATGTTGAGGTTCAATTGACAAAATATATGTAAATAAAATTTTAAAGTACTGTACAAACAGTAGCCATAATTATTGCTATTATCAAAAGAACTGGTGTCTTGCCAACTTAACACTATGAATTGCTTTCATCATTATCATCATCATCCATTACCATAGATAAAATGTCCAAATATTTTTTTTAAATGGGCATAAGTGATAATCGAACCTAGGTCAAAGTAATGAGGAAAAGAGATCACAGATAATAAAATACTTTTAGAATTCTGTTGTCTCCTTTTCCTGTTAGATGTTCAGAGAGTTATGGATATTAACATAGCTATTGTCTACCCACAGGCAGTTTGAAAAGACCCAGAGGCACACTGATTTATTCCAGTTTGTAGGGCACGGAGAGAGCAGATGCTCAATAAATATTAATTGATGTGATTTTGTGGAAATGCCACGATATGGCTGAAAACTGGATAGAAACAGGACATATATATATATATATATATTTATACATATGTATATATATATTTATACATATGTATACACACACATATGTATGAAATTCAAAAAGGAAACTGGGTTCTAGCTTTGAATTCTGCCTATCATTTGTTGAATGACCTTTTGTGAGACTTAGTGTTCCCTCCTGGAAAAAAAAAGTGTATGGCTGCATCATTTTAAAGGGCTTTGCTAGGTTGGACATTGCTGTTATTAATTTTTTAAAACATCTTAACTTATACGTATCACTATCAGTAGTCATTAGTAGCTTCTTCTTACTGGAAACATCTAAAATCATGTTCTTTGGTTTGACCTATAAGATGGTGTAATATAGAAAGTACTAGATTTGGAATCAGGAAAACTGAAGAACAAATTTAGCCTCAGATGTTTAATTGCTGTGATCTTGGGCAAGTCACTTAACCTCTATCTGTCTTATTTCCCTCATCTATAAAATGAAGATAATAATAGAATGTACTTCCTAAAATTGTTGTGAAGATAAACTAATATTTTAAACAATTTGCAAAACCTCAAGGTGATATGTAAATACAAGCTACCATCACCATCACCACCATGATCATCATTATTCCTGTCTTACATGAATCAATGAAGCAAAGAAATTACTTTATAGTCTTCATTAAGGAAGAATTTCCAGGATACAAAGCCTTAGGATCATAGTCCTCTTCTATAAGATGTTGCAAAAGTCAGTAAATTTGGAAGCAATATGCTGATCTGTGATTTGCCTTTCAGAGAAAAAGAAATAGTGAACAAAGGAATTTTAAAATAGATAATTTGCAGTTTCAGTTTGGCACTGAAGAGTCAGTAATAAATTTTTGCTCGGAGGGTAAGGAAATAGGATGAATGGTCAACCCTTTTAGATCATCCTATATGAAATATAGTTTATCTGGGAATAAAAAAGAAAAAGGAAAGCAAAGGAAAATGACTAAGGGAGAAGAAAGGGGATGACCTATAGTAAGAGTCAGGGAAGGGAGGAAGGAAGGAAGGGAGGAACAAGGGAAGGAAGGAAAGAAGGAAGGGAAATATATGATTAGATAGATTTGAGTTATACCGGGTACATCCTAGGTCATGCAAAAAGCAAGTATTGATAGGAAAATGAAATGATTAGTTTGGCACAATCTGTTTTTGGAATCTCAATCTCTTCACAAGTATACTGTTTTTTTTCCCCTTAAATGCTTCAAAACTATCAGTTTACTCATTCAAGTAGTTCAACATGGCCAAAGCCAAAGGTATATGAAAGGGAATATTTGGGGAAATATGAGTGAAAAGGTAGATTTATAGAATACCATATGAGGCCTTGGTTGATAACAA
This sequence comes from Petaurus breviceps papuanus, assembly GCF_028583685.1. NCBI lineage: Eukaryota > Metazoa > Chordata > Mammalia > Diprotodontia > Petauridae > Petaurus > Petaurus breviceps. Next base: position 2,212,007 of record NW_027185601.1, on the reverse strand, counting down.
AACTAGTTTTGTTGGTGGTGGTGTTGTTTTAAACAGAGCTACCGTGTTTCCCCGATAATAAGACCTATCCCGAAAATAAGCCCTCCCCTTACTGTGTAAGATTCCTCTAAAATAAGCCCTCCCCCGAAAATAAGCCCTATTGAGATTGCTACTGTAGTGAAGGTGATCCCCTGCGCTACACACTACATTACGGTACCCTCTGTATGCACCGTCCCCCCTCCTCCCCCGGGTGAAACGCACGCCGCGCTCCGAGCTGCATCCAATCAGAGCTGCAGCAGTGAGCGTCATCCTGTTCTTCCCCAGTTATTTGCTTATTGAATAAAAGTACATTTTGTTGTTCACATTTACCTGTTTATTAAAATTGCTGTCAATGTTCATTAAAATAAGCCCTCTGGTGTTTTTCTGTCCAAAAAAAATAATAAGACAGTGTCTTATTATCGGGGAAACACGGTATGCTCCTAGGTAGAACTAGGACATGTCCTGTCCTCTATGTACTATAAGAACAAAGCTTTACCAATTTTCCAATGCTTTTTATATGTTTTTGAGGGACTAGAAAGACTAGGCCCTAGTCCTCATCAAATCACTAGCAGGTCCATGGCCTTAGATGACCTTAATAAGTCTTCCCTTGAATTTTTGCTTGAGTCATGATGTTTTGAGGATCCACATTTAATGATCCATCAATTTTCATGCTTAGCCCTCATTTCTTTTGAATAGAATATGTATTTCCAATATCATATTAGTCATGGATTCCATTCCAACAAATGTCAGTGATACCTATAAGATTGCAACTACCTTCTTATTTGTTTCTTTTGTCATTTTTCATGGACTTCTAAAACTTTAAGTTCTTTATTTTCACCATTTGAAATTTTTGGGAAGAATGATTATGCTAAGTCAGAGACAGTTTCTCTTCTTCATCTATCTTTTCTATTCCACCTCCATTACCAAAACTCTAGGTCAGGTTTTTGTCGTCTGAAGTTTAGACCATCAAAATGCCTTTCTAACTAGTCTCTGTTGCCAGTTCTTCTGTCCTCTCTCTAGTCCATCCTGCATATCACTTACATATTAATCTTTCGAAAACACTGCTTTACAGAGTCAAGTCCCTACTTTAAAACCTTCCAGTGACCTTGCTGACTAAACAATAAAATCCAAATTGCTCAATCTGGTATTTACTATTTTTCACAAAATAACTTTGATCAACCTTTCCATTGTCATATTCTATATTTCAGCTACCATCATATTTCTCTTTATACCCTAGTGTTTAAAGCCTATGAGAAGCTGCATGACAAAGTATATAGAAAGGTGGCTTCAGAGTGAAGAAGACCTGGGTTTGATTTTTGCTTCTGAATAATTGCACTGGCTGTGCAATTCTAGGCAAGTAGCTTAATATCTTGGTGTCTTGGGTAACTCTCTAAGACTCTAAATTGCTGAAGAGGTGCTGACTGGAATTAGGAGATGGAGTGCCCTCACTAGACACTGCCATACCAATGAAAACAGTTCTAGTACAAAAAATTCCCTAAAATACTGTTAAAAATGAAAAGTTTACAGTGGTCTGAAAGAATTTTTGAATTTTCCCATATTTGTATCTTTGCTCATATAATTTTCTGTGCCTGAACAGTTTCCACATTCATCTCGGATGAACTTCTTTAATACCTAATTTTATTGCCACTTTTTCCAGTAAGGTTTTTTAGAAGTGACCTTTCTTTCTTCTGTACTTCATTAACATTTGGTTGGTTTATTGTATATCATCCTCTGTTCTTTAACATGTCCAATCCACATCACTAGGTTATAAGCTGCCTGAGGGCAGAGACTGTGCCTTATTCATCTTGCATTTTTCCATAGAACCTACCATAATGTCTTATGAGTAGTAGGTATTACATAAATACTTTTGAATGAATATATTAATGAATAACCTGTAACTTTTTGATGAGGGATCCTAGAAAAGGCATTTGATATTGTAGCAATGATTAGGTTCCTAGACACAAGATCAGTGCTTGGTGAGTCTATATTTTTAAAAATACCTCGTTGAGAGATCAGTGTATTCAATTTATGAAGTCTAAGAGTCCCTGATACAGAGGCTCTTTCACCTCAGGCAATTTTTCTGCACAAATCAGTTAGCTGTCATTTAATCATAAAACCCATTAAAGCAGAAAACTTAGTTGGCCATGTCATTAGGCCAATTTAACTGAGAGAGTGATGTATAAGTTCTTTCTGTATACCAAAACTCTATACCAATTAGTCTTGTCCCTTCCCAGATGGATATGTTTTAGAAAAGCATCAAGGTTATACTGCCATGAGATGGCCATGGAATGACCTTAGATAGGAAAAATAAAGAGAAAAACCCTGAGCCTGAGAAAGGAAGGATTCAATTTTAGGCTATGAGGAGTGAGATAAAGAATATTTCCTAGATTACTAGGAAAACCCTGTCCACTATTATCCAGAACATTTCAATAGGATAGAAATGACAGACCTAAGGCAGTTATTTTGTCTAGCAAAACAAATTGTTCAGCATGTATGAGGCAAATCTAACCAGAGAAACTTTAATGAACTGACCAGGATTAAAATGTAGACTTCTCATGATTGAAAGACATGAACATAAAGTGGACCCATGGAGGGGTCACTACTATAATACACTGAAATACAAGCATCTCCTTTAACCTCAAAGTGGTCACTATGAGAATTAACTAAATTTTCATCTTACCTATGTAATAATCTAGCAGAGAAATTAGGGTGAGAGCTAACACTTTATACCAAGATAAGTTTCAAATAAATATATAATCAACTATTAAAGATTATGATAAACAAAGTCTGAGAGTAGAAAATGAGACACCTGTTACAACTATGGGTATGGGAAGAGTTTTTGACTTTGTTTTGGTCTGAGACTACATGAGATGCAGTATGCTTTTTTTTTTTTTTAAGCAATCAGGGTTAAATAACTTGCTCAAGGTTACACGGCCAGTTATTTCTGGGTGTGTTGCTAAGTATCTGAGCCCAGATTTGATCTCCAGGTCATCCCGACACTGGGGCCGATGCTCTTACTCGCTGAGCCACCTGGCCGCCCCTGCAGTATGCTTTCTGACCCAGTGATGCCTCTATGGTGGCCTATACCACAAAAGAGATCAAAGAAAGAGCAAAAAGACATAAATATTAAAAAAATATTCATAGAAGCACTTTTTATTGTAGCAAATCTCTTGAAACAAAAATATATCCTCCAACTGGAAAATAGTTATTCAAACTTTGGCTTAAAAATGTTATTAAATACTAGAGTATAAGAAACAATTCATAGAAACTTAAGACTGATAAGAACCGAAGGAGAATGAAATGCACACAACCAAGGAAACAATTTATACAATGACTAAAATATGGTAAAGAAAAAAAAGTCTTAAGAGTTCAGATTAATTTAATGATCATCCATGACTCTGGAGGACTGATGAAAAAGCAACTTCCCAAACCTTGGAAAAGAGGAGATAAACTAGAGGTTTAGAAGGAGACATAGAGTATTGAAGGAGACATGGATTTATTTTTGCTTGACTCACCTTGTTTCAAGGGAGAGTTCTTATTTGGGAGGGGGAATCTTGAGTATTCAGGGACTAAAAATAATTATGACACACACACACAAAAAACCAGGTAATAAAGAACAACAATGAAGCATATATTTTTCATGGAACGGGGAGAATGAGACAATTTAGAGAAAGAGAGAAAAGCAGTACAGCTTTGGAATGAACTTAATGAATTTATTATATATGTTAACAAATGCAGGTATATATTTCTCAGTAGTCAAGCCTGATCATTTCCATAGGACTCTTTTCATCGGTAGAGAGAACTACTGTTCATTACTATACTATTTCTGGGTGAGGACTAGAGTGGGCAAAAGCTTAGCAGAAAAAGAGTTCTTTTGGTTTCAAGAGAGGACACACAGAATTCCTGGTTCCTTTTAGGGAGAAGTCCCTGAAAAGGCAAATAAACTTTAGGAGAAAGATGACATGTAGAGTCAAGGCCTTAAGCACATCCACATTTTTAACTTGCCACATAGCAATTTCAGGGCAATTTTCTCTCAAGTAAAACTGGGGAGTCCTGGGATATGTTTCTCTCTCTCTTGGTCTCAGTCAATAGTCAGAGTCAGACCTACACAATATCTGTTGGAGTCACCACAATTATCACCAACACTAAATACAATTTAAGGCCATGACAGCCTGGCAGAGAAGACATATTTAGGTAGAAGGGTCTTCTGGAGCCTTTTAGAAGACACAGGAGGGGCGGCTAGGAGGCGAAGTGAATATAACACCAGCCCTGGAGTCAGGAGGACAGGAGGACCCTGAATTCAAATCTAGCCTCAGACACTTAACACAAAAACTAGTCATGAGACCTTGGGCAAGTCATTTAACCCCAATTGCCCTCCAAAAAGCAAAAAAAAAAGACACAGGATGGTCAAAAGCTTGATGTGCTCCAATAGATACTGTGACACTGACTATTGAAATAGCTCTCTAACTGGTCTCCATGTCTCAGTTTTTTTCCCTACTCTAATATATCCTCCATTTGTTTGCCAAAGTGATTTTTCAGACATGTAGGTCTGATAACCTTATTACTTTCCTTACCTACCTCACTGAGCACCAGTGGCTTGCTATTAGCTCCTGGATCAAATGTAAAGGATTTCACAATTAAATCTCTTTATAACCTTATCTGGCCACTTTCTGTATTTCTAGTCTTCTTACCCTTCCATACACTCTATTATCCATCTCTCCTGCTCTACTATACTTCCTCAAACCTGACACTCCATTTCCTGTCTCTTTTGCATGAGCTGTCTTCCATTTCTTCAATTCTCTGCCCTCTTATCTTGCATCTTAGATTCCCTGACTTCTTTCAAGACTTAGGTAAAATCCCAGGTTCTACAGAAGACTTCTCCTTTCATAATACCTTCATCTATTACATATGTATTTTGTATGTAACCAGTTTTTTTATGTATTGTCTTCTTTATTAAAATGTTTGCTTCTTGAAAATTTGACTTTTTTTTTTGTCTTTTTCTATCTCTAGTACTTAGTACAATATCTGGTATATATTAAGGACTTAATAAATGCATGTTGACTAACTAACATGTCATCAGGATGATTAGATTTACCTACAAACACAGGTTTTTAAGAAAACCACCTAGAAAGAAATAGGAATGTGAACAGAAAAGTGAATCCATTTCTGAGCAAAAAGTTGTACTTCCTTTTTCCTAGGATTTAGAGTCCAAAGGGGACCTTCGAGATAGGAAGATTCAGAAATGAAAAATAAAAATCAGCTGGTCCAATCTCTTCATTTTATAGACGAGGAAACCAAGGCCCTGATACCTTAAACTGACACCAAAGTTTTCACAGAGAGGAAGCAGCAGATTTAGGAATAGAATCCAGAATCTCCAGTTCCTACTCCAGTCCTCTTTTTATTCTACCACTCTTTTCCCCCAGAGACATTGTGTATAAATGATATGGTAAAGAATAGAATCATATAGGGGCAGCTAGGTGGTTCAGTGAATAGAGCATCAGCCCTGAAATCCGGAGGACAGGAGTTCAAATTCGGCCTCAGACACGTAACACTTACTAGCCTTGGGCAAGTCACTTAACCCCAATTGCCCTGCCCTCCCACCTCCAAAAAGGTAAAAAAAAAAAATAGAATCACGTAATCAGAAGAAAAACACTTTATTTGTTATATATTCATTGCATATTTAAATTTAAATTTCATTATTTTTTCTGCCTTTCCTTTTTTAAAGAATAATACTGATTTTTGTTATTAAAAATTAATGTGACTTTTCTGATTTGTACATTTCTTAATTCCCAGGGCTAAGCACAGGACCCTGCACATACTTTAATATTTCATTAGCTACCCTTCAACAATTCAGATAGCAATACATCCATTCTTCCCTATCCTATGTGATTCTCATGATGCTCTACTGTAAATTTGTCATGGTGGACAAATCTGTCTTTCTAATATTCTCTTGTACATAGTAGGCACTAAATAAATTCTTGTTGATGATTATTTAAAAAGAGAGAGCTAGGGAGAAAGAATAAATGGATTAACAGAATCCATTTTTCTACCTACCAAAGTTTCCTCCATTATGTAAATTGACTAGTGCCTTTGAAGCTGCTGATGTCAGTCTCTGACAAGCTTTAATACTATGGGGAAAACCTTTTAATCTTGATTGCTTCAGTTTTCACATTTAATGAAGGGAACAGACAAAGAAAATATGGTTAGCTTTATTGGTAGTAGGATAAACATAAATGCTAGAGTTTACAAAACACTTTTCCTAGTGCAAACCTGGAAAGTAGCTAGTGCAAGTAATATTATTCCTCTTTTACAGATGAAGAAACAAGCTGAGAGAGGGTAAAAGATTTGTTCTAGGTCACACATCTCTGGTTGAGATTACCTAGCTGTTATACCTAGAAGTTGGTAATAGAATCTGGGTCTCCTAACTCCAAGTCTAGTTGTTTTATCAGCTTATTCTTTTTCAAGAAGGAACACTGCTTTCAAGAAGGAAGAAATCAAAGAAAGGATACATTAAGCATGGTCACTTTCTAGTAGTGACTGGGAACTTATTTTAAGAAAGTTACAGAAGCATAGATATAAATTCAATGGTTTATGAGGTCTGTGTTTTAGTCTTTCCTTTGGTATTTATTAGTTAAGTGACCTTGGGCTAAGCTATCTAACCTCTTAGAATATCAGTGGGATCAACTGACCTGGAATAGTACTTCTCATTGGTTAATTGTAAGGGTCAAATGAAATAATGTTTGCATGAGGGCTTTTTATAAAAGGCTGAGCCAAGAAATAACCAAGTACATACCCAAATAATATGCTAATTAGCATCATGCAATTATAGAATATTAGAAATGGAAAGATTTAATCTCCCTCCAAAGTGCTTTCATTTTATTTGATTTTCATTTTAAAATGTTCTGTTGATACTTTTTGTTTGTATATCATAATCATTTTAACACTGCCCCACCCAACTAGAGCCCTACCTTCTGACAAAGAAAAATAATTAAGCCAAAATATCCTAGGAGGCAACCTCTTAGGGTAGAAAGAGTGCTTTGTTTGTAGTTAAAAGAACCTGAGTTCAAATTTTGTGTCTATCAATTACTAAGTCTGTGACCTTGGCAAACTACTCCATTTATCAAGGCCTGTTTCCTCCTCTGCAAAATGAGGAAGTACTAGATTGCCACTGAGATCCCTTGACCCCATGACTACATCTGAGGGTGTATACTCTCAGATTCTGTTTCCTTTCCTTCTGCTAGGATTTGACTGTGAGTTCACTGACATTAAGGAATATATTTGCACTGTACCAGACATTAAAAAAAAAAAGTTTCTATATTTCTTGGAATTCCTCATATGTTTTCACTGCTTTTGCACAGCAATAACCTTATCCATTTTACTGATGATGAAATAAAAACTTAAAGCAGTTAAGTGATTTGTCCAAGGTCATCAAACTTAGATCGGGGACTTAAATGCAGGTCTCTTGACCTATTGATGCCTATTTATTTATATTTATATGAAGAAATAATTTTTAAAACTAATTCTCTGGCAAATGAATGATCCCCATTTTTCATCTATTTCCAACTCTATCTAAGACCTGTACATTCCTTTATCTGAAACTATAGGACATCCCAAACATCCCTACCTCTCATATGGTCTCTTTTGCCTTTCTCTTCAAATAATTTTAGGTTTTAATTTACATTTTTTAAAAGCAGGAATCTGGACATACAAAACAAGTGGTCTAATTCTCCCATTTAGATTCAGCTCTAATCTTGTCTCTCTCTGAAGTCAGGGATGAAGATAAAGGCCCAGTTGCCTGAAGCCCTCCAGGAAAATGCCTCAAAGTCAGAGAGTGTGTATGTGCCTGAATGCATGAATAGTCAAAGTATCCTAGAAAGATTTTTGTATTTCATTAGTGTTTCTTCTCATATATTCCTATGGCTATCACGTAGTACTGTGACATGAATTTACAATAGGAATGTCATATATTCCCCTATTATCTCTCCATTGTCTACCACACTACTTAGTTTAATATTTTAGGCCTTCTATCATCTAACCTCAACCTATTGTTCCATTTTAGTGGGTCTCAGTTTCTTCAACTACTAAAAGGAGTAAGACTAGGTGGTCTCCAAGGTCTCCTCTACTTTGAAATCTCAGATTCTCTTTAATATTTTCCCAATATTATCTTGTAATGATTCTCCATTTATATGCTAGAGCACATTGAAACTAACCTAGTCACTGTTAGTAACCATGTAAGGCATTTTCCCCACCTCTTCACTTTGTCCCATGCTATTACCATCCCTACTGGATTCCTACCCACCCTCTAAACTTCAATTCAAATGCTTCTTCCATGAAGCCTCGCTAGAAGTCTACTTCCTTCCCCTGAATTCCCATAGTTCTCTGTACCACACCTACAACACTCATCACATGATATTTTATATAGTGGTGGTTTTTGTGTCGTGTTATCTCCCTTACTAAACTGTAAGGGCAGGAAAGTTGGAGGCATGTCTTAATGATTGGTGCATACCTCATAATCTCTTAGGGCTTCTTAGACTTTTCCCACTCATGATCCCTTTTCAGTTTTGGTGTGCATGATCTGTGTTCAGAACCAAGGCTGCAATGAAATTGCATGGCATAACATGGTGCAAAAGCGCTACCAGAAACAACTTAAATTCGTTATGCGTTTGATTTTGAATTAATTTTTGGTCGTTGTGCATTCAAAAACGTTTTACTGTTGCCAAGTATTTTGTTACCCCATATGGGGTCGTAACCACAGTTTAAGAAGTACTTCAAGTCTAACATATGGTAGATGCTCAGTAAATTTTTGTTAAATTAACAAATCCTCTTTTCTTTGTGGTACTTTCTAAAAATATCATACTTCTATTTCAGAGGTAGAATAACAGCCATAAAACTAATTGATATGTGACATTTACAAGCTTTGTTTTTTACCTGATACACATTTTTTTGGTATGGTTTTATTGTTATAAAATCTAAATGATAAGGAAACACACAGCAATAAAAGAATGGGAAATTTAAAGTCTGAAACTGATTTGAGATTGTAGGAAGTTAACCCAAATGACTAATTATCCAAATTAAAGATGGGATAAAATTATGCAGTTACTATACATAAATGGTCAAGAATTTAGCACAGTATTCTCCAGAGGCAAATGAACTAAATGGTGGGAAAAGTTCAAGAGAAAGTACTGCAGTTTTTAAAGAGCTGTTCTCAAAACAAGGAAGACCTGTCTCATAAAGTCTACCCCTAATATACTAGCTGTGTAGCTAAGAGCATAAAAGGCTGACGAAGGTCCTGACCCACACTGGTAGAGGGGATTTCTTCACCAACAAGCCCCCCAAACCAGGGAACTCTAAGGTCCAGCCTCTGTCCATTTCCCTAATTTTTTAAAAACACATTTTTCAAAAGCTCAAACTTAACCAAATTTGGGTAAATTATTGACTACTCCCCTTTGTTTAAATAGTAATTTCCTCCTTACTCCTTTTATGAACACAGGCCACAGTTGCTGGAAGTAGAGGCTAGATTTGGAGACAGAGGACCTGGGTTCAAATCTTGGCTCTACTGCTTACTATTTGTATTATTTTAAAAGTGAGTTCACTTTTCAGGACCTCAGGCTCTAGTTTACAAAATGAATTGGTGTTGTTCAGGTGTGTTCAACTCTCCACAACCCCATTTGTGGGTTTCTGTGGCAAAGATAATGCAGTGGTTTGCCATTTCCTTCTCCAGCTCTTTTTATGGATGAGTAAACCAAAGAAGGAAGAGAAGGTGAAGTGACTTGCCCAAGGTCATACAGCTAGTAAGTGTCTGAGACCAAATTTAAACTGAGGAAGATGAGTCTTCCTGACTTCAGGCTCAACACTATATCCATTACCCATTATAAAATGAGAGGATTGAACTAAAAGGGCTATGTGAATCCATGATCTTTCAGATTACCTTGTTCTCTACTCTGGTTCCACCTTGAGGTCAACATTATTTCATGTCTTTAACTTAGCTTTTGCTTGAGCAATATAAATTTCAATGTAAGGACAATTACAACAAACCCCAGTGACCACATCCTAACATTAAATATTATATGAATTTAGAAATACGGGGAAAGGAAAGATAAAGCTATTTAGATCTCTCCTAGAAGGCAGGGCCTACTTTTTTATTTTTAATGTCTACCCTATTTTTTTGTATCTTCAGTTTGTAACTCAGTGCCTGGCACACAGTGAGTAATTAATAAGTGTTTCTTTATTCATTATTTTGTTAGTTCTGTCAAGTTAACAAACAATTCTTAAGCACCAGGTATTCTACCAAAGCACAGGGGATACAAAGAAAGGGGAGGGAGGCAAAATAGAATCCTATTCAAATGTGAATAGGTGTGATAACTGATTGTATCAAGGCAAGTCAGTATCTTGTCCACAGCATGTAATAATATTCAAGAATTGTCTAGAACCCTCTGATGTGACTTTATTAGAATCCCACTTCCATATGTATCAGAGGTAAAACTTAGAGCCATTTCTTCCTGACTTTAAGGCTGACTCTCTAGCTATGTCATATTGTCTCTCATAGTGCTATAAATACAAAACAAACAAAAGAAAAACTGATGGATGTGGTTCCTGTCTTCAAGGAACCTATGATCTACTAGGGGGTCAAGGGACCTCTCTCGACTGAAAAAAATGTTTATAGGGACCTATCCTATAGAAGTGGAGATGTATATGCACAGCCATTATTTCTCTAAGGTCTCAGCGTTCTAATGAGATAGTCAATTCAATTAAACAAACATATTAAGTACCTGCATGTGAAAGGCATATATGTTAGGCATATAGGATATGCAAAGATAAAAACAAAATAGTCCTCACTCTCAAGAAATTCATATTCTAATAGGACAATCCAATACATACATAAGTAAATAAAAACCTATGACCCAAAGGCCCCCAATGTCCAGACTCAAATGCAGTGTGTATCCCAATGACTTTTTCCTTACCAATTTGTTTCTTTTTGATTCTTCTACCCAGGGAAATGTCAAAATATGCTCATCTGTAGACTTCTACAAGTATGGGGTTACAAATGTACAGTTACTGTACAATCACTCAAGATAACATATGGATTTCAGATATAGAACAGCATGATTGCAGTGCATTCAAAATGAAGATGCTTCACAGGACTCACATGAGTACATAAAGAGATAAATAAAGCATATAAAATAAATAAATCATAAGTTCTGCTTAGAAAGAAAATGAAATTGATATGAAATAGTTTTAAAAGAAAGACAGGAACATTCTAAAAGAGAGAGAGAAAGAGAAAAAGAGAGAGAGAGAGACAGAGAGTGAGAGAGAGAGAGAGAGAGAGAGAGAGAGAGAGAGAGATCCAAAGATGTCTTGGGTAGGAGGTGGCAAGTTGAGCTTTGGAAGATTCTGAGGATTCTATGCAGCACAAGTGAGAAGGAATGCAAATGTATTCCAGAAATGGGTGACACATTTGCATAAATGTGCTCATGGGATTTGAAATATCTAACACAGAGAATGGTTAGCAACATAGCTTGACAGAAAAGGAGGGTGCATGCAAGAAAGTAGTAAGAAGTAATGTTGTGGTTTAAACCCAGGGACACCAAAAACTGTTGCGGTGGGGGCTCTGCATACCCAAGAACTGTTGCGGTTTCATGATGTGTTGTGGTGGAACCGTCTCAAAGAATTCAGTCAGACCACCTCTAATCCAAGGATAGGCATTTGTTGAGATTGATGCCTTTCATGAAGCAGGCTAAGTTCCAAGAGGAACCAGCAAGTTCAGAGAAAGCAAGATGGATTTTTATAGAATAAAGATGCAATTACATAATCAAAATTTACATAGAATAGAGGAATATGAAAAAGGCAGGAGGAGTTTGTTAAGGCATAGGTAGTGGAGGAGGCGTCCCATCTATGGTTCAGTGGTTAAACATTCTGGTCATGCTGCCTTCCAACTGGTTAACTATTACAGTCCTGTTTGGTCAAGATAGATAGTTAGGTATTGTGGTCCTGTCTTGGGCTAGATGGATGATGTGATTGTGATTGAATATAAGAACACATCTGTTTCTGTGGTAATGGGTCTGGGGGCAGTGACCAGGTAGAGGCAGTAGCTAGGTTCCCATCACATGGACACATTTGCTGTTTCTGTGGGAACTAAGAGTTCAGGAACACACCTGTTGTTCCAGTGAGCAGTGAGGCTTATATGAAGAAATTAGGACATGGGGAGGGAAGGGGAGGTAGGTACAATGGGGTTGCTGTTCAGTGGGGCTGGGCCCATAATGAAGTTAGAATATTGGGACTGGGGGCAGCTTTATTAGGATTCCATTAGTAAGTCTGGGTAAAGAGGCTAAAGTCACATCATAAATGGTTTTAAATGTGAGACTGATAACTATTTTATCCTTTCCATCAAAGGGAACCACTGGAGATTTACAAGTATGGAATTAATGATAAGATCAGATATGTCCTTTAGGAATATCTCCTTGGCAGTATAGTAAACACATTAAAGAGGCAGGAAACTAAAAGCAGGGAGACCATTTAGGAGGCTAATGCAGTATTTAGGTGAGAAGTAATTAGAGCACGAACTAGGATAGAGACTATAAATAGCAAGAGGTAAATGTGAGAGATGTTGTAGAGGTAGGATCAACAATCCTCCTGCATTTGACTGGCTATAGAGAGTGAAAGAAAGGCAAGAGTCAAGAGTGATTCCAAAAATAGAAACCAGAAAGAGCAGAAGGAGTTTCCAGCACCATCAATAAAAAGGGATGTGGGAGAAGAGATGAGTTTTGGGGTAGATGAAATGAATTCTATTTTGGCATGTTGATTTTGATAGGCTAGAAACATCCTAATAGAGCCATGTCACAATTAGTTGGTGATGCAGAACTGCTGTTCAGGAAAAGAATTAAACATGGATCCATAGTTTTCTGCACAGAGATGATAGTTAGATTCATGGGGGCTGATGAGATATCCAACAGAGGGGAGGGAGGAAAAAGAGGGAATAAAAAGTGGAAAAAATTTACATTTTCTATCTTGTCTTACATGGATTGATAAAATATCTGAGGTTGCCATGAAATCAAGAGCCAATAAATAACAAGTCATTGTGGGGGAGAGGAGCAGATAGGATTGAACAGATTTTTAAAAATGTTACAGAACTAATTAGGAGAGCTGAGGAAAATAAATAACTTCTCAGGTAAGAAGACTAAAACAGATAATTAAACAGTTTTGAAATCAGAGCTGCTATGAAGTACTAATGTGATGAGCTTCTGGGAAGATGTCAACAGACCAAGAGCCAGACATTTATTCAATAACATTCTCTCAGAAAAACATTTCCAAAGTAGAGCATATGTGCTGACTTTTCAATACTTTAAATATATGTAAGAAATAGTCAAAAGGGGAAAAACATTTATTAAGCACCCCCTACATGCCAGGCACTGTGCTAAGCACTTTAAAAATATTATCTCATTTGATTTGAGCTTAGCATATAGGAGATACTTAATGAATATTTCTTGCCTAATAGAACACATAATCGTTTCCTCAAGAAATATGGAAAGGTAAAATAGATTATCGTGAGTAAATAAGAGTAAAGCTATAGTATTTAGTTAATATTGATGCTGTCTTAAATGAATTACAATAGTAGCAATAATTTTTATTAGTAGTAGATAGCAGCAATAGAAGGAAGAGTAGAGATTTAGTCAATTGTTCTGTTATTTTAAATGTCATAATAATAGTAAAAATATTTGTGGTAGTTGTAGTAGGAGGAGGAAGAAGAGGAAGAGGAAGGAGAAGCATAATGACTTAGGCTACCCATGCCTAACAAAAGTCTAGCTAGTTAACCTCTAACCACCTTTTATCAGAACACTATTTCTCTCTGACTAGGAGACATAGGACATAAAAAGAATTAAGCTGTTTCAGCAATGTTAGTTTTGCAACCCCTGACCTATAAAGTGACAGCAAATGTCACAAAACTATATATTATTTCTTTGATGATTTTGAAATTAGCGACAGTTTATATACTAGGGCTGGAACAGACCAGACTGAAGTCGCTGAACTATAAAATTATGCTTGCTCTTAGGGTAAACCAAATGGAAAGGAAAAGGAAATATTATCTAAACAACTCTATTTAGTCTCTGAGATCCAGGATAAAATCAAATAATTAAAAAATCCAAATACACAGAGAACATTCATCTTATAGTCATTCTGGTGAGAAATTCAAACTTAATATAAAGTTGAATAAGCATAGAGGTCAGTAAACAGCCCTTGAATTAATTTCATCTAGTCTGAGACAACTTTCGTAAATGGAGGTCTATTGGCCACTCCTATCTTCTCTCATTATGATATACAAATTCAATTGTGCAAAATAGATTTGTGTCTTACACAGGACACCTAAGCACCTCACTTTGAAATGTATACACATATATATACATACATACATAACACACATACATACATATGCTTATACATGTAATAAAAAGTTACATGCATATTCATATATATAGATATGCACATATGGACACACATGTATGATTAGCGTGAGAATTAGCATGTAGTAGTGTAAAGAAAGAGGGAGACAGATGACCTTGGAGTAGGAAAAACCTGGGCTCATTTTCACCTGTGATATAAACTGGCTGGGCCACCCTAGGCAAATTACTCATCCTCTCAGTGCTCTGGGAAACACTCTTAATCAGTCAATAAACATTTATTAAGCACTTACTATGTCTTCCAGGCACTGTGCTAATCCTTTAAGATGTAAAAAGAGGCAAAAGACAGTCCCTGAACTCAAGGGGTTTGCAGTCTAATGGAGGAGACAATATGCAAACAAATAAATACAAAGCCAGCTACATACAGGGTAAATAGAAGAAAATAAGCAGATAGAAGTGTGTGGGGTGAAAAACTCCATACAAAATTTAATCAAGAACACGGAGGTTTCTCAGGAAAAAAACAGGAAATTTTTATTCTCTTCCAGCACAGGAAGAGGGTGGTCTTCTGTGATGGATCAGGGAGAGGAGGCCTGTTACAGATGAGGAATAAGAATTTGTGCCCTAAGGCAGTCAAGCCCCTCCCACTGCTTTCCCTTCTCCCATTGCCTGGGAGGTGGGCAGGGAACCAGGGTACTGTTCATGTCCTTATTTGGCAAAGTAAAAGCAAGGGAGAGGAAATGGTCACAAGCAAGGGTGGAGGTCGAAATCCCTGAAGGGGCCTAATGCTGATGTGGCAGTAGTAAAAAAGGGGGAAAGGAAGGCGAAGGGTAAAGCTTTCTCCCACCAGAAAACTAATGGCCTGAGAAGTTTTCACCTTTCCCATTCAGAAGGCATTGTAATTAAGAGGAGATGGGGAAGCCTTTCTGTAGAAGGTAGGATTTTTGTTGGGACTTAAAAGAAACTGGGGAGGTGAGTGGTTGGAGTGGAAGGGGGGAGCATTCCAGGCATGGGGCATAGTCAGGGAAAATTCTCTGGAGCACTGAGATGAAGTACCTTGTTCATAATACATCAAGAAAGCCATTGTGAAAGGATTGAAGAGTATATTTGGGGGAATAGAGTGTAAGAAGACTGGAAACATAGAAGAAGGATAGATTATGTCTTTTGTCTTTTTTATTTTTTTTTTTGGAGGGGGGAGGCTGGATTTGAACTCAGGTCCCCCTGACTCCAGGGTCGGTGCTCTATTAACTGCGCCACCTAGCTGCCCCAGAAGGATAGATCATCAAAGGCTTTGAATGCCAAACAGCATTTTGTATTTGATCCTGTACAAAATAGGAAGGCACTGGAGTTTGAGTGGGGGATGGGGAGAGTGATGTGCCCAGAGCAGTGCTTTTGGAAAATTACTTTAGTGGCTAAAGAGAGGACAGATTGGAGTAAAGAAAGACTTGAGGCCGGCAGAACCACTAGCAGGATATTACAATAATCCAGGCCTATGGTGATGAGGGCCAGTGTAGTATCAGAGGAGAAAAAGAGACATATACCAGAGATGTTGCAAAAGTGAACTGACAAAGTTTGGCAAAAACTTGGATGTGAGAGGTGAGAGAAAATGAAGAATAGAGGATGACACCAAGGCTTTGAACCAGAGCTGACTGGGAAGATAGTGTTACGCTCTATAGCAATAGGGAAATTAGAAGGTTTGGGGAGGCTTAAGCAGGAAAATGAGCTCCATTTTGAACATATTGAGTTTAAGATGTCAACTGGACATTAAGTTTGAGGTATATGAAATGTAGTTGGAGATGACACATTGCAGGTCCACAGAGAATGGGGCAGGATAGGTAGATTGCAGAATCATCAATATAGAGATTAATAATTAATTAATAGTAATTAAATCCAAGGGAACTGAAGAAATTACCAAGTAGCCTAGAGAGAGAAAAGGAGGAGGCCCAGGGAAGAACCCTTTCTAAGATTAAAAGTTGTCAGGAAATTCATGAACCTACTTTATAGAGGGAATTTTATCACCTGAGAGTTCTCCATAACAATGAAATCAAAGATCAAATTTCTCTTCTATTTACATTTGTATATGTATAGGCAGAGAAAAAGAAACTCCAGAATACTAGAATTAATATCCAAATGCAAACTGTTGTTTGTCCTTTGCTTTGTAAGAGGACCAGTAACATCACAGGATATTGTCTTGAATGTGAATTGCCATTTAAGTGAGACACAGTTGCACAAAGTCATCAGCCTCACTTTCTCTTCAGGTCACTGAAGTTCATTGGCAAGAAAAATGTCAGATGCCTGGGATGCAGAGGATGACTTTGGTGTCTTCAATGTCTGATCAAGCTCTAAGAGTTCCACAGAGCCAGCTTTAACCACCTTCTGGGTCACTGGATCAAACTGTTCTCATCTGTCTATTCTAACAGGGGAAGTCTTCACATTCTTGGGGGGTAGACATCCTCTTAATTCAACCATGGGTTTGAGACCTTTCAGTTACCCTAAACCTGGTCTCATTTATCTGCCAAGATGGTTTTACTGGGATCTGGTGGAGAGCACATGGAAGATATGGAGTCAAGTTCTAATGCTGCCTCTAAAACACATTAACTGTCTGACTTTACATAAAACATTTCAACTCTATAAGCTTCAGTTTTCTAACATAGAGTAATACCCTTTCTGCCTAGCAGAAGAAACTAAAACCATTTGGAAACAGAATGAAAAAATTCTCTCTATATTGTTCTGAAAATGCTTTCAATGAATTTAGAGAAGATGAGCTTACATCCCATTCTGCAGTTACAAAAGTGGTCATTTTGACCACCTGAGTAGTAGTCTGCAGTGCTAAGTTTAAAAGAATTGTAAGAGAATAGAAGTTTGTTCTCAGATTATTATCTAACCTTAGTTAAAAAAAAAGATAAGAATGAGTCAGCAGCAATAACAATAGGAACAACCTAGGTTTGGAGTTAATAGTTTGATGTGATAACTTTTAAAAACGCCTCACTTTTGATGGATTAACATTATGTCCAGGCAGTTGTATATAACAGGTCTGTCTTTAATGATGTTCCAGTTCTTCTCAACTTGATTTGCTGAATTCTCAAGGATATTTGTGGAGTTTCATTTCTAGTATCAGAATTTGTCATGTTAGTTTCTTAAATGCATTTCTGATATAGAATTCTAGCTACCTGATCATGTCTTTCAGGGTATCTGACAGAGGCCAAATTTTTGAAAGCTGAAAGAATGCATTGAAGGTCCAGACAGATAGAGGATAGAAAGACAGACAGAAAGGCAAATGGATATATCACTATAATCTGCATCAATCAATAATTCAGAGCTTTTAAAAATATGCAACATTCCTTTTTTTTTCACATTTTGAGTTTCAAATTCCTTCCCTTCCACCTTTTCCCCTACCCACTGAGAAGACAAGCAGTATAATATCAATTATACATGTGAAGTCACACAAAACAAATTTCTGTATTACTCATGTTGCCAAAAACAAAATAGAAAGTTAAAAAAAAAGGATGCTTCAATTCACACTCATAGTTTATCAGTTCTCTGGAGATGGATAGCGTGTTTTCTTCACGGTTCCTTTGGAACTATCTTGGATCACTGTCTTAATTTGACGACCTACATCTTTCACAGCTAGCATCATTACAATATTGCTATTACTGTGCACAATGTTGTCCTGATTCTGTTCCCTTCACTTTGACTCAGTATAATCTTCTCAAGCTTTTTTTTTCTGAAATCATCCTACTCATCATTCCTTATATCACAATAATATTATCCCATTACACTCATACACCACCACTTGTTAAGTTATTCTAATGGATGGGCATTCTCTCAGTTTCCAATTCTTTGATACCACAAACAGATCTGCTGTAGATTTTTTATGTATATACAGGAATTTTTCCTTTGATCTCTTTGGGATACATATGTATTACTGGGTCAAAGGTTCTACATTTTTTTTTAAGCCCTCTGGGTTTAATTCCAAAATGTTCTCCAGTGGTTGGACTGATTGACAATTCTTCCAACAGTGTATTAGTATACCTATTTTCTTACATCCTCTTCTGTATCTGTCCTTTTTCTTTTCTGCCATGTTGGTCAATGTGATAGGTGTGAGGTGATGCTTCAGAGTTCTTTTAATTTGAATTTTTCAAATAATGATTTTCAAATAATGATTCAAATAATGATTTGGAACATTTTTTCATGTGACTTTTGACAACTTTGAGTAATTTATCTGAAAACTGACTGTTCACATCATTGAACAATTTATTTTAAAAATGGACATAAAAATAAATTTAGCTCAATTGTTACATATTTGATAAATTCTTCGATTCACACCTGCATTTATCACAGAAACATGCTGCAAAAATGTCTTTTCATTTTGCAATGTAGGTATTCTTAATGATAACTTTTCTATAATTGCTAGTGGTTGTAATATGATTCTGAATCACTATTATAAAACATCTCCTTTTCTATAAAAAAACCTGTATGAGTTAAGAATTTGTTCAATGATTCTCAATATATTTTTGTTAAATTCATGTGGATATGAACCATGAAGCAACTTTTGATTCCATTATTGGATCTTAGCCCTTTCATAGATGCATCCAGAATAAAAACACTTTAATTTTCATTCAACAAATCCATGGGAATAAACCTATTGTCATCATTTATTCTTGCTTTCTACCATAAAGTCTGTTTCTTCCCAAAATATTTTTGTTAATCTTTCACTTGTTCATAATGTTTTGTGATGTTATCAATATAATTCTTCCTTTCTAACATGGAAATATATTAATCTTTCTGAAGTTGTTTTAGAGTGATGAGCACTGTTTTGTTAATATTGAATGGGATTGTTTAGATACCTTCTAAATTCATTATTGTCCATTTCAGTGTTTCAAATTATAGATAAAAAAAATAACATGCTCATTGCTCTGAATGTGTCCATCTTAGTATGCTATGATTCTGAGATATGAGTCAGTCGCTTAACCATCTCAACTTTGCCTTTTTCCTTGAGGGTTTTATGCTTGCTGTGCCTTTCTTAAAGGAGAACCATTACTAATAAATATCAGTTTCACCAACTGGTTCATCTTGATCTCCAAATTTAAGCTCAAAACTTTCAGTTTTTTATTTTTCTTTGTCACATAATAATTTTCTGCCTATTGAGTACAAATGGCATTTTTATATCATTGGAGATGGTCACCAAAAACATTAAAAGCTGTTTAATTTGCTTTATAACAGAGCCAATATAACAGTATAATTCATGTGCAAGAAGTGATCAACTCTTTATTTGACTTGAAAGCTATGTTTGTTAATACCTCATTATTTCCATCATATTCAATGGATTTCAAATAGAAATCATCATGTTATTATCATGCTATTATTATTTTGCATTTAATTTTCTATGATTGTTCACATAGATAGATGATGAGTGCCTCACTATTTTATTGTAGTGGAATTAGGAAGGAAATTATGCACAAATAGGAGAAAACAAAGGAAATGGATGTGGGAATTTTTGATAGCATGGAAAGGAAGCTGGTAATGTTGAATGACATTAGGGTGAGGTGAGGTAATCAACTTATACTCCTTTTCAACTAATCCATATGTGATAGGACAAGAGGTATACTGAATATGAACAGAGGAATTGAGTTAGTGTTTGTGTGTGTCTGTGTAAAACGAAGAGGCTGACATTTGTCTTTTTTCTCTATTCTCCCTCTCCATCTTTCTTTCTAATATTTTTTCATACTCTCTTCCTTTTATTACTTGTCTCTTCATATTTTTCTCTGTCTAATTTAAGTGACCATAATATAGAATTAAATTATATTTTGGATCATTTATTGCACTTCCTAATTATATTTTATTTCCCAATCCCTATTATTTAAAATATATTAGTTGAATATTATATATGTAAATATATATATATATATATATATATACACACACACACATATACATGTGATAGCAAATTAAAACAAATTCTATATAGGATGAAATGAATTATAAATTCATTTTCATGTGCCTGTGTCCCTTTTTTGGGGGGTTATTGAGGGAAAATTACTCTTATTTTAGTCAAACTAAAGACTGGGAGGTTGGATAAAGGGAAAGTGAATGACCTCTATTTCTTGGCGACTTTGGACAAGACCTAATTTTATTTACTGATTTATTGTTTTTATGAAGGTCATCCAATGTAATCCTACTGAGATAATCAAGCACTGCATTTTATTGAAAAGAAGAGAATAATTAGCCAATAAGGCAATTGGCCAGAATTATAACTTATAAAGACTTTAATTGTTGGAAAATTTAGTGTTATATGACTTATCTAAACATCACAAAATTTTACTTACTGTATTGAAGGAACTGAATTTTCTTTGGTACATAAACATTCTAAATACAATTAACAAAAATTAAGTTGAACTGAAGAACATTTTTTTTATTATAAAGGTGACTGTGACATTGAGAAGTTATTTATTCTTTTCCTTTGCTTCTCAGTCATGGCTACCTGCCACCCCCAAGTTTCTTACATTTTCCAAACTTAAAAAAAGGATTCTTACACAATTTACCTTTTAAACCAGTCCTAATGTATCCTTAGTCTCATTATTTTGCTTTCCAATTGGCCCAAAGGAAGAGAGCTAGAAGCAGAAATATGCTGGAGCCAACTTAGGCAGGTTGCCTAGTCATTTGTTAAAATTACATTGTGAACATTTCACCCTGAAATGTGCAAATGCTACAAATCAGAGATTTATTTATTGCTTTGTTGATTGTCTGGACTTGAGAAAGTGATGAAGAAAATGTTAATCATGTAAATTAAGCTTAAAAATGTGCCATGAATATATATTTAAACAACCTATAGTTAAAGATTTGCCCATACATCCCTTACTAGCAGCCAGAATGTCTGGGCTAAATATGGCAACAGTGAGGCATAGTATAAAAATCCTGAATGAAAAGTCTAAGGAACATGACAGGATTGGAACCCTAGCTCCATGTATGTGATCTTGGAGAAATCATTTAACCTTTGAGAGACTCAGTTTATTATCTGAAAAGTGAAGGAATTGGATGGGATTGGATATAATCATGTAACGCTAGTTTCCAAAGATTTTACATATATGTTTTCATTTCATTTTTCCAACACCCTTAAGAGGTAGGTAATGTTTTTATACTCCTTTTACAGAAGAGTAAAGTGAAGCTAAGAGAGGTTAAGTCACTTGCTCAAGCTTACACAACAAACTCAGGTCTCCCTGACTGCAATTATATTACTCTTTCCACTATTCCTCTTCCCCTTAAACCCGATGATTCTATATACCACTGAACTCCTACCAATTTGCTAATATGTCTTTAATAAAATCACTTTTTCTTCAAATATTGTGAGGTTCGAGTGAAAGAACCTGATATTGAAGTATTTTACCACGGATCAAGAGATATACAAATGTGAATTGTTATTGATAATAATAAAAACTACAGCTAATATAGCACATCAAGGTTTGCAAAATACCTTACAAATATCCTCTAACTTTGTCCTCACAATAACAAATGTAGGTAGGTGTTATTATCCCCATTTTACAGATGAGGGAAATTGAATCAAGCAGAGATTAGGAGACTTGCCTAGGGTTCACATAGCCATTAAGTGTCTAAGGACTCATTTGAACTCAGATCTCCCTGACTCTATGCCCAGAGCATTATCTACAGCTTCCCCAACCTACTCTTTTAATTATGACTTACTATAATGGCTCTATGTCATGTGAACACTTTAGCTTTTAAAGTATTTCATTCAGATTCTTGTTCAGAAAACAAAGAACATAAAAATATAAAAATGCCTCTAAAAGAGATGGACGTGGCAGGTAGCATGTGCTGAGCTAAAATGTTGATTAGGTTCAGAATAATCATATAGGCAGAGCTGGAAGTTACTTTAGAGATAACTGAGTTCCTCTTACCTCCACCCCCACCCCATTATGTTACACGTGGGAAAAAGTTCCAAAGAAGTTGTGACTTGCCCAAAGTCACATTGGGAGTAGAGCCAGAATTCAAACACAGGACCCTTTACTCTTTTAACTTCATTAAATGATCAATAATATTAAAGTTTAGTCTACAAAGAGGTATAATTTGACTCTCTAATGCACCCTTGGACTGCTTTTTAATATCATAATAGATTTTGACCAGAAATTTTTTTTCTTTAATTCAAATTGTTATCCCTGGAGAGAAAGCCCATTATGATAAAGTCTTAATAGAAGGCCTGGAATTTAAGAATAACTTGATGGACCAAGATGCATCAATTGATGAAAGACATATTTTTTGTACATACAAAAGGAAAATAGAGATAGGAAAGAAATTTTTATTTCAAAGTAAAGTTATAATACAATTTTTCATCAATTGACATGTTTAATTCTTTTAGTATTAATCCAGAATTCCTAATGGTAAAGGCTTTATAGAATTTTTGCCTTTCTTAGCATTTTAAGTCACTCAGAATTTGTAGATACGCTTAGGTAATATTGAGGATATAATGTTCAAAAGACTATTGAATTGGTTGTAGACAATGAAGGAATTATTTTTTTTTTAAAGCAATCAGGGTTAAGTAACTTGCTCAAGGTTACATGGCCAGTTATTTCTGGGTGTGGTGCTAAGTATCTGAGCCCAGATTTGATTCCCAGGTCATCCTGACACTGGAGCCAGTGGTCTTACTCGCTGAGCCACCTGGTTGCCCCGACAATGAAGGAATTATTAAGAAATAGTATTAGGTGTCTGAAAACATTGGTTTCATCAAGGAACAGAGTAAGGGAGAAAGAGGCCATTGTTTTACCTACCACAAAGCTCAGAGGCTGACCCATACCTATAAAGTGATATTAGAGAGGGGAGCTCTCCCTTTCATGTACAAAAGTTACCTTGGGGGCAGCTAAGTGTCCCAGTGAACAGAGCACCAGTCCTGAAGTCAGGGGTACCTGAGTTCAAATCTGGCCTCATACACTCAACACTTACTAGCCATGTGACTTTGGGCAAGTCAACCCCAATTGCCCTGCTCTCCCCACTCCAAAAATGCAAAAAAAAAAAGTTACTTTTTCAGGACAGTGGAAAGTCCTGAAATCTTAAATGTGAAAAGAAACATTTTCTTTTTCTTATAGTGGGATGTCTTGTAGGAAAAAAAATAGATTATGATAGCTGACAAGAATTATGTTTTGTCCAACCCGCCACATTCTGAGACAGGATATTTGCTTAATCTTTTTGTAACACGAGTGAATAAAAATTAAGATTTATTAAGTGCTCTGATTACAGCAGTAAGCTAAGTCTTGGGGATACAAATAGCAAATTAAGATAGTCCCTATTTTCAAGGATCTCATTTTCCAGTGGAGTCAGGGAAGAACAACACATGGAGAAGGTTTTAGCTGCAGTAGAGATAGAAAACTCCAGTGTTCTTTAGGGACTAAAGGGCTAGGTAGATTGTAATGTATCTTCAAGAACTTATTTTTTTGGGGGGTGGGGGGCTCTTCAGTATCTGTGACTGCTGTGAAGGTGGGGATTCCAAGACCTTTAGAAGCTATTGCCAGGTCATATTTTCTTGGATGATAGCTCTGTGCTCTCATCTGGTAATGGGAGTAATGATCCAGGCAGGGGAAATGTTCCTATGGTTCTGGGAAAAATTCATTGTAATCAAAGATCTAACTATTTACAATTGACAAGTGGGATTTTAGAAGCCTTCAATTGCTATATCAATAAGATTTCTAAAGTTGGCAGAACTAAGATCATTTGAGCTAAGGTATAGTTGAGGGATGTTTGATCATTCTATCTAGAGAAGATTTGAGATGACAAAAGTCATAAGTACAAATGCACAATAATTCTTGATTAAAGAGAATAAAACTAAATGAAGGTTGCAGGTTTACTATCACCATCAAATACAGGGAGGTAGGTACTTCTGATTTGTTATCTATTGATCTTTGTAGAACCCTATAGTCAAAGTTGTATGTGAAAGAAAGGGAAATAGAGAACATAGAGAAAAGTTTTCAATTGCAATTTATGACCCCAAACTGTCATAAGATATTAAGAAAAAGTACTGAAAGAAAAAGGGGTGGGTGGGCTGGTCATAAGACAAGAGTCAGTGCTAACAGATGAAAAGCCAGAGTAATTCACTGGTACCCACAAAACATAAGAAGACCCAGAATCTTCCCTTTGTGATCAAGAGATGCTTTATTTGATAGGCCCAGGAAGAGTATCCCTCTCTCAAAGTGAGAATCTACCCATCTCACCCATAGGCAGCAGCCATTTAAGTGTATAGTCAGAATAATTCTTTTGTGCTACATGAAATGTTAGACTACCAGAAATTTTCCTGCTGGCAAGGAGCATAATGAAGGCACGGATATTGAACAAAAGGTGAAAGGCACAATCCTTCTGGCTTCATCTAGACCTTTATCTTTTCCCCCTATATTCATCTGCATGCCAATCAGGGAGTTTTATGGGAATTGAAGGAGGCATCATTGATCCATTTCCCATTCAGCTACTGTGGGGTTTTATCAGGTGGAGTCCAAGAAACATATTTTGGAATATAGAATGCCAATCAGAGATTTAATAAGAACTGAAAGTAAATTTTCAGCACCAGGGGAGATCATTACTTGAGCTGGGACATCAGGTAGGAACAAGAAGAAAAAGGCTTCAAAGGAATAAACAATATTAGCCTAGAGCATTTTCCTGGATTTAAAAAAAAAATCTTCTTGGCTTAGTAGCGAGTACCTAATAGTTACTTCACACATATATCAAAGGACTTTTGCTAGTCAGAGAGAAAAAAAAGCCATTTATATCTAGTATTCATTAGCAGAGAACAGTTCAGAGAATCCAAGACCAGTAGACACCCAAGACTTCATTCTTAGAAGAGGTGATATGAAGCTATAGTCAAAATGACTCAATAAGGGACACTGGATGATCTGCAGTGTCAGAGATATATGAGTTATAAGGTGTGCTAAACATTGAAAGGGAGGTAACAGCATTTTAAACTCAACAAAGGTCTTTTGCTTTTATCCTAAAGGCAAGGGTAACTTGCTGGAGCTTATTGAGAAAATTAGTGACCATTTATTAAGCACTTATTGTTTGACAGGCACAATGCCAAGTTCTAGGGATACAAAAAAAGCAGAACACATGATCCTGGTTATTAAAGGGTTCAAATTCTATATGGGGAGACAAGATGTAAATAACTAATTACATGTAAGATATGTATATAGAAAGAAGATAAAAAGGTAATTAAACAGGAAAGTGGGGGAGCCTGGAAAGATCTGCAGAAGGTGACATTTGAGTCAAGCCATGGGAATGTAAGAGGTGAGAAGGAAGAACATAGAGAGTAAGTAAAACAGTCAGGTTTGTGTTTTGGGAAAACCAATGTGGTGCCCCTCTGGAAGAGACATGGTAGAAGGCAGAGACTGGAGGCAGAGAGACCAGTTAGGAGGTTATGGAAATAGTTTGGGTAAGAAGTGATAGGCACCTAGAGTGGTGGCTACCTGAGTAGTGACAAGAGGGAAGCCCTTAAGTAAAACAAAGAAGTTCAGAAGAAAGGTAGGTGTTGCAGGAAAGAAATGATGAGTGTGAGACTCTAAGATGGGCATTTAATTCCAAATGTATATTTGCATATCCAAACAATGCTGACAGTTTGTAAGAACATGTATACATATTTATTTAAATACACATACATATATGTAAGATAATAAATTGTGTCTTTAAGTAACATGACAAGCACTATATCTATTGTCTTAAATAGAACTTTGATTTTCTTCCAATCTCATTTATATGTAGAATATTCTTTTAAAACTTCTAATCTTGTGTTTTCTATGCATTATTTTCTCTGTCAAATTACATATCAGACATGCATTTCACCCACTTTAAATTTGTTTTGGACTTTGAGTTATGGTTTTGCTAAGGCAAGAAGAGGAGGAAGCTAGTGGAAATGAACTTTTAAAATCTCATTTAAAATGATGTTAAACATTGCTTCTTCCTTTTTTATCAGCTGCTAAAATAACAATAGGGCAGTAATAGTTTAATCCAGTGGGATAATAATATATAATTCATAAAGGTCAAAACCAAGCTCTTTGCAGAAAGTCAGTAGATGTTTTCTCTTAAGAACACAATTGCACTCCCAGGATCTTGTTTGTGCAGCTCACATTGCATGTATTTGACCATGATTATTTGATTCTGATACTCTACTCATGAATAGCCTCAAGAAAAATAGTTTCCAAGCTCATTCTTTAACATGAATGTTTTATTTTTTGAAGACTAGGCTACAACTATTGACAAATCCCACAATAATATTCTCTCCACACTAGGGTATCTGGGGTTTCAGAGTTTGATTTCCTTGCTGAACTTTCAGAAATTGTTTATAAGAATTTATGCATCAATGCATAATCACAGAATCTCAAAGATAGAATATACCTCAGACACTTTCATATCCAACCCATTTTTAAATGAAGATCCTTTTCAGAATACTGGACAAGTATTTATCCAGCCCCTGATTGAAAAACAGTAGTGATAGGGATCCTCTCAGAGTCTTAGTGAAGGAGGGGTCATCTATGCTTGAATATGATGCTCCAGGGTGGGACATTTAGAAGGTGTTAATAAAATGTCAGGAGTCTATACTGTTATTTTTATTTAAATATAATATAGCCTATTCATTTATAGATGTATATAGTATATTTGTATATATGTATGTCTGCATAAGTAATATGACATGCTTCCTTTCCCAATATCATTTTAGTTCTGTACCATTTAAACTAATAAATCAATCAACAAGTCTTTATTAAGATTTTTTAAAATTTATTTTATGTTTAATAATATTTTCCCAATTACACATCAAGATAATTTTTAGCATTTATCTCTGTAAGGTTTTGAGTTCCAAATTTTTCTCCCTCCCTCCTCACATCTCCTCTTCCTAAAACATAGGCAATTTGATATAGGTTATACATGTGCCATCACATAAAACTTTTCCATATTAGTCACAGTTGTATAAGAAGAAAAATATCAAAAGGAGGGGGAAAAACATGAAAAAGAAGGTAAATGAAAAAATTATGCTTTGATCTGTGACCAGAGCCCCTCGGTTCTTTATCTAGATGTTGATAGTATTTTCCCTCCTGAGTCCTTTGTACTTGTCTTGGATCATTGTGTTGCTGAGAAGAGCTGAGTCATTCACTGACCATCACACAATATTGCTGATACTGTGTACAGTGTTTTCTTGGTTTTGCTCATTTAACTTTGCATGAGTTCCTACAAGCCTTTCCAGTTTTATTTTATTTTTTTGAAATCTGCCTGTTCATCATTTCTTAATGCACAATGTATTCTTCCATTACTTTCATATACCACAGCTCTCTCAGCCATTCCTCAATTGATTGGCATACTCTCATTTTCGAAAATTTTGCCACTACAAAAAGGCCTGCTATAAATATTTTTGCTTGTGCATATCTTTTAGTTTTTTTTTTATGATGTCTTTGGTATACAGAATCAAAGGGTATGCACAGTTTGGTTGCCTTTTGGGCATAGTCCCAAATTACTGTCCAGAATGGTTTGATCAGTTCAACTTTCACCAACAAAGCATTAGTATCCCAATTTCCCCACATCCTCTCCAACATATATCATTTCCCTTTTTTATCATATTAGCCAACCTGATAGTTGTGAGGTGGTACCTCAGAGTTGCTTTTATCTGCATTTCTCTAATCAAAAGTGATTTAGAGCATTCCTTCATATGCCTATAGATAGCAATGAATTCTTCATATGAAAATTTTCTGTTCTTATCCTTTGACTATTTGTCAGTTGGGGAATAACTTTTATTCTTTACAAATTTAAATCAGTTCTACATATATTTGAAAACTGATAGTTTCATCAGAGACATTTGTTATAAAGACTGTTTTCCAGCTTTCTGCTTTCCTTATAATCTTGGTTACTTTGGTTATGTTTGTGTAAAAGCTTTTTAATTTAATATAATCAAAATTATCTATTTTACATTTCATAATGCTCTTTTTTATCATAAACTTGTTACTCCTCACCTTTGCTTTTAAGAATTTGACATACCATTTAGTATGTATATTTAATATTTACATTACTTCATTGTCTATGGTACCTTTTAGCAAAATGTAGTTTCCTTCCTTTTCTCTTTAATTAGGTTCATTTTTGCTTTTGCTTTGTCTAAGATTAGGATTGCTACACCTGCCTTTTTTTTTTTTACTTCAGCTGAAGCACAATAGATTTTATTTTAGCTCCTTACCTTCTCTGTGTGTGTCTCTCTGCTTCAAGTGTATGTGTGTGTGTGTGTTTTTTATAAATAACATATTATAGGAATCTGTTTTTTGATTCACTCTGCTATCCATATCTTTTTTATGGGACATTTCATCCCATTCATATTCACAGTTATAATTACTAACTCTGCATTTCCCTCCATTCTATTCTTCCTCCTGTTTGTCCTCTCTCTTCTTTCATCCTTTCCCTCCTTGACAGTGTTTTGCTTCTGTCTACCACCTCCCCCAGTCTGTCCTTTCCATAAGGTTCCTCCCTCCACCTGCCATCCCCTTTACTTGGTTTTCTCTCCTCCTACTTTCCTATTAAGTAAGATAAATGTTTATCTGCAGCTGAACGTGTATATGATTCACCCTTTAGGCCAAGACTGATGAGGGTAAAGTTCAAGAGATGCCCATATCCCACCCTCCTATCTTCCCCTCCATTGTAAGAAGTCTTTCACACCTCCTCATGTGAAACAATTTACCCCATTCTACCTCTTCAGTCCTTCTGCACCCAGTGTACTCCTCTGTACCATCGCTTAATAATTTTTTATGTCATTCCCTCCAATTCACCTTACAAAGGTACCCTCTGTCTATGTATATTCCTTCTAGTTGTACTATTAATGCTACAATTTTTAAGAATTACAAGGATCATCTTTCCACATAGGGATGTAAATAGTTAAGATCCTTTGAATCTCTTATGTTTTCTTTTCCCTTTTTTGACTTCTCTTGGGTCTTGGTATTGAAGATCAATTTTCTCCCCAATTCTGATCTTCTCCTTATGAAAGCCTGAAATCTTTCTATTTCATTGACTGACGATTTTTCCCCCTCAGAATATTATGCTTAATTTTACTGGGTAGGTGATTCTTTTTTTTTAATTGTTCAAGGTTACACAGCCAGTTATTTCTGGGTGTGGTGCTAAGTATCTGACCCCAGATTCAATCCCCAGGTCATCCCGACACTGGAGCAGTTGCTCTTACTCTCTGTGCTACCTGGCTGCCCCTGGGTAGGTGATTCTTTATTGTAGACCTAATTCCTTTGCCTTCTGCAGTATCACCATTCTATGACCCCTAATTCTTTAATGTTACATCTGCTAAATCCTATGTAATCCTTATTGTGGCTCCCTAATATTTGAATTGTTTCTTTCTGGTAACTTGCAATACTTCTTCCTTGACCTGATAGTTCTGTTATTTGGTAAGGTCAGCTTTCCTTTATAATTTTTTTGAAAGATGCTGGCCAGGTCCTACTTTTAATTATGGTTTTCAGGTAATCCAACTATTCTAATGTTATCTCTCCTGGATCTAATTTCCATGTTAATTGTTTTTACAATGAAGTATTTCACTTTTTCTTCTTCATTTTTCATTCTTTTGACTTTGTCTGATTGATTCTTAATGTCTGATAGAATCATTAGTTTCCATTTGCTGGATTCTAACTTTTAAGGAGTTGTTTTCCCCAGTTAGTTTTTGTATTTCCATTTGGCCTTCATTTGTACCTCCATTTGTACTTCCATATTATTTCCATTTGGCCAATTCTACCTTTTAAGTCGTAGTTTTCTTTTTCCAAGATGCTGACCATTTTTTTTTTCATAATTCTCTTGCCTCACTGTCCTTCCTTTTCCCATTTTTCTTTTACTTACCTTACTTGATTTTAGAGTTCATTTTTGAGCTCTTCCATAAATTCTTTCTAGCATTGAGATGACTTCCCATTTTCCTTTGGGTTTTGCCTATAGGTGTGTTTTGACACTGTTGTCCTTTTCTGAGTTTGTCTTGATCTTTCTTGTCACCATAGTAACTTTCAATGGTTAGATTTTTTTGTTGTTTACTTTGCTCATATTATTTTTGTCCTTTTTCTTTTCTTTTAAATTTGAGCTTTGTTCTCAGAGGGGAAGGGTCACTGTCTCAAGTTTCTTGTGCCAGGATTGCAGGCCATGACTGTTTACCTGTTGCTGCACTGATTTTGCCCTGAGGCCCATGGGAGATCCCTGTGTATGGTGTTACACTGAGAGAGTGTGGTGGGGGGAGGGGTGGTTGCCAATGCTAGAGGCTGTAGGCATCTAGCCGATTACCTGGTACTCAGCTGGGTTCCTAGTGATGTGGTCTGGCATGTGCCGAGGTTAGTGGGGTATTTCTGCATTTTCTTGGGGCTATACTAAAGCTCTTGCTAGTCTGGCCTCTAGAGGCTGCCTGTTTGCCCAGGGTTCTGCTGAAGGAATGTGTGGGGTTCTTACTGTTGGCTTTACCTGGTCTACTATACTGGGTCTCAGAATCTCCCACTGGTTTGCAGAGATGGGGCTTGCTGCTATGAACCTTTTTTTTTTTTTTGAAGCAGCTAGGTGACTTGGTGAATGGAGTGCTGGTCGTGGAGTCATGAAGATCTTAGTTAAAATCTGGCCTCAGACACTTACTGGTTGTGTGACCCTGGGCAAGCCATTTAACTTCTGGTCACTTTAATCCAATGGTGAGGGAAATGGCAAACCCTTCCAGTGTCTTTGCCAAGAAAACCTTGTGGACAGTATTGGAGTGCTATGATTCATGGGATCACAAAAAATTGGGCATGACTGAAAAACAATAACAAGGTTTTTTTGTTTGTTTTTTAACCACCATTTTAAAGTTGTATATTTGTTAAAAAAAAAACTCCTCGAAAGCTTTAAGGAAAAACAGGCAAGATGATGGATTGTTGTTGGACATGTCAAAGGTACAATAATTCTGGAAAAAAATGTGGAATTACACCCAAAAAGTTGCTAAATAGAACATGCCCTTTGACTAATATGCCATTTCTAGGACTTTACCCAAGAGAGATCAAAGAAATAGAAAAAGGTATTATCTGTACAAAAATGTTCATAGCAGCTCTTTTTGTGATGGAAATAAAGTCTAAACTATGTAGATGTCCATCATTTGGGAAATGATTGAATAAGTTGTGTTATATGAATGTGAAGGAGCACTATTATGCTTTGAGAAATAAAGAAACAGTTGATTTCAAAACATCACAAAAAAGATTTATATGAATTGCTACTGAATAGAGTAAGAAGGACAGTTTTTATTATAGCATCAATATTGTAAGAACAATTCTATAGGCTTTTACAAACTGAAGAAGAATGAAATGAACAGAACCAGAAAAACCATTTATACAACAATGACGATACTATTAAAAATGAACAACTTTGAAAACTGTAAGAACTATATCACTACAATGACCATTCATAATTCCAGGGAACTGATGATGAAACATGTTATCCATTACTGAGGGTGAAGGATTTAGGATTCAGAATGAGATGAAATTGGACCAATTTGTAAACTGTCATCATATGAAAACAAAATACACCAATAAATTGTTTTTTTTTTAAGTTCTACTATTTGAAAGCTTTGTAGATAAAAAATTAAGGCTAGAAATAAGGCACGGAGGTAAAGTGGTTACCTTAGAATTGTAATAAATTTAAAGAGGGAACTCATGACTCACATGTATTTTGCTTCTGGAGAGCATTGAGAGACAGAAAAGAATGATTCTCTTGCCTTAAAATTAGAGAATATTCACTAAATCATTTGATTATGTAACAGAGTGGGAAAAGAGCGAGATTTTAAAAATCTCATACTCAAATGTTAGGTTATCTTGGATTTTTTTTTATAAAACCTCTATATGCTGACTGATTAAACTTTTATCCCTTGGAGAATTATATTTCTTAGGGATTATCCTTGGAGTACTAAAACCACATATTTTGTAAGTGACTTATTTTACATGTTTAAACACATTGATAGTTGATTTATTATTTTTTCTTATATTCAGTTAAATTGGAAACTGTTCCCATGGAGGCAATTTTAGTTTTTCTGTTGGAAATTCTGCTTATAACATCCTGATCATTTCTTGTGACATGTCTGAGTTGGTTATACAAAAAGACAAACAGTTCCTTACACATGCTGATCCACTCTCTAACTGGTAGAACACAGCTGGAATTCTTGGTAATTTTGTTGTTCCAACTAAGGTTAACTTGACTGCCAGATCCTGAAGTTTTAAGTCAATTGCCAAAAGACACCTATTGAGAAAGCAGTTGTATCTAAAACTAGAAGGTTTTTTTGGTTTTCCATATTCAAACCTCTAATAAGGAAGATTTCTATGCCCGCAAGCCTAGGCATTGATTTATCAGTTTCAGTGTGACAGGAAGTAGAGAAGAGAAAACTGAGTTTATGGCCAGAAGCAGTGGTGAGAGCTTTCTTGATTTGATGGGAGAAGGAAGCATGCAAAGCTCTGCTGCTTGAGTGCTACTCAAATCAGCGGGAAAAGGATCTGTAAGGTGGCTTCCTGCAGTCTAGAAGACAGCAGGGAGAGCAGGGGATACAGTGACATCAGATGGGTAGTTGTCCTCTATGAAAAATAAGCATTTACTCTGAGTGAGAGGAGAAACACATAGTTCTTTCATATGACTTGTATGATATGTGTTGTAAGCCTTTTCTACTACTAGCAGTTGGCTATGACTTTCTTATAAGTTAATTATGTTATCTCAGATTTTAATTCCATGGAGATACTAGTATTTCTGCTTCTGCAGACATTTTTTATATCATGGCATATGTAGATATGTCTAGCAAGGAACAGTGTCCCAATAAAGTTCAGCTGAATAGTATAATCAGACATTCTATACATAGTAAGCAAGGTAGTCATAGAAGCAGAATATCCTTCATCAAGACTTTCCTCTTTCCCCCAGAATCCAATATATATCTCTCCCCCAAATTACTTAGAATTCATTTTGATTAGCTTCTCTCTCTCTCTCTCTCTCTCTCTCTCTCTCTCTATATATATATAAATATATATATATATATATATATATATATATGTTTTTATTAAAAAAATATCAGATCTAATTTTGGTGTAATTCCAATTTTTTTCTCACAGGTCTACAGCTATGACATATGACCTTTTACTCCTTTTAAGAAACAAAACAACATGGAGGACGGAAAGATGAGAGACCATATTCATTCCCAGAGAAACTTTGAACTGACCTTAGTTTTGAGATGGGCTACATAGGAAAGAGATGAGGCAGGGCAGAATTCTGTTTGTAGCAGTTCCTCTAATAATATTAGGGTTAGCAGATTCTTGTGAACTATTGCAAGAGCCTCTTAATTGGTTTCCCTATTTTCTTTCTCACTTCTCTCAAATATGTCTATACAACTGACAAAATAGTCTTCCTAAAGGGCAGGTCTGACCTCGACACTTCCCTGCTCTAGAGGCTTCAGTGGCTACCTGCTGTCTGAGATGAAATATAAATTCTTGAACTTGACATTTAAATCCTTCTGGACATGTTTCGAGCATGGGCATCTTGCCTACCATGAAACCCACATAAGGAGGAGAGGTTTCACTTGTCAATTCTAAAGGGGGTACAAACAACAAAAGAAAGAGTAAAATATGGAGCTGATGCCAGGAAATTCCATCCTTTGCTCCCCATTAAAAAAATCTCCATGTTATTGCCCTGTTCTTTTGACTTAGCCTATGTGAGTACAAAGCCAGCCTCAAAGTCAGGAACATTTGTGTTCAAGTCCCATCTCAGACACATACTGGCTTTGTGATCCCAGGTAAGTCACCTGCCTCTCAGTGTTCTAGGTCTTTAAGATTTTAGGTGGAAATGCAATCAGAAAGAATAACAAGCAGTAAACAGTAAAAAGAAAATGTTGCAAAACTACCAAGGACAATCATGACTCTCCTCTCTCTCCAGTGAAGAAGTGGGTGATCCAGGAATATGAAACATTGCATATATTTTCAATTTTTTCAATGTTTTGTTACATTTTACTGATTTTTCCTTCTTCCACCTTTTTTTGAAATAAAAATACTATTTGTCATAATGAATGACTGGGAGGAATAATAAGGAAGGATTATAGGGGAAAATCATTGACTTGACAACAAAAAATATATTTTTAAAAAGACTATAAATTAAAGAGAAGCTACTAAAATGCTTTGATAGAAGCAAATTCTTCATAAAGATGAAATGAAATCACAGGTCTATGCATATTTACAAGTTTCCATATATCCAGCAATAGTTACAGAAGACTCTAATATAGTTTACAAAGCCTGTGGACTTTAATTTTAAGTTTTTATATCACAACTGCTTAATTTTATGTTCTTTGGCATGTGATTATAATTCATAGATTCATAAAATTGTTTGAAGGTGATCTATAGGACAGATGTCAAACATACAGCTGGGGGACCACATATTACCTTTAACACTGGGAATGCCCAAACCCAATGAGAGTAATTAGGAAATTTCTAACAATACTGATAAAAAAATAGAATATATATAATGTTAATATGTCGTTTTCTAAGTCTACATGCAATCTGCAGAGATCCTTATGTATATATAGAACACTGAACCTATTTCTATTTGCTGCTCTAATGACACCATTAATCTAATGAAACTTCCTCACTTTACAGATGAGGAAATAAAAGCCCAGAGTAGTCAAATAACTTGCCCAGAAACAAAAAGATAACAAGTGGCAGAATTAGGATTTCTACCCAGGTCATCTAACTACAAAGCCAACACTCTTTCCAGTGTATCACACTTCATCTCCTTTAAGTCTAACAAAACCTTCTCTCTTACTCTTCAGGACATTGGTTGTGTTGAGGTTCATAGGCCACCCATGGAGAATCTCACTTTCTGTGGGACCACAAGACTGGAGGTCAAAAAAAGAAGAGTAGCTAACATAGACTGGCTGCTGTGAGCAGTTCCTACTTCTCCCATTTCCTAGTAAACAGATTTAGTTTATATATTTTTTTTCAGCCCTACTTGGAGTATACAACCAATCAGCATTCTTCAGCATTTCAGTGAGCCAATAGATTATTATTCAGCATACAAGAAAAGCTCATTACTGGATTTCTCATAATAGGAGACTTAATAGCTTGTTGCTATAGCCTACTTGTTCAGGCACACAGTTAGTGTACTTAGAAAACATACAAAAGGGAAAAGAATAGAGCTGTCTTTTTATTCACATGATATGTTTCCAAAATATGTTTGCTCTTCTTCCATTATTGATTTATCGATATTTTGATCAATACCTCACTATGTAATGACAAATCCCTCTTGAGACACATGCTTTTGGGGACAGACAGAAAAGAGAAAGCAAATTTATGCTAAAAATTATTATCAGAAATCTGAATTTTACAACAATGGAAAACAGGAGCAAGGAGCAAAGCATGGTTGTACCCTAGGTAGTCACTCTGTTTTGTAAAAAAAAAATAGCAGATTTTTTTTTTCTGCATGAGCATCACACTATGAAGAATCACTGTATGCATACTGAATAGATAGTCCTGTAACTAAATATAATTCCTAACATTGAGAGCAGATAGGACATACAAAGGTTATGGAACCAGGTCTTTTCAGAAAAGTTTCAGTCTTTTCATCATTCTTCTTTGCTTAGTTTTCCCTAGGAGTGGAGGGAAGATGGCTTCAAAACAAGAATACTCCTTTTCCTCCCAAGAATAGGCAGAGTATTCCGAGTCAAGTACCCTAAGGGAAAGACTTCATTTCAACACATTTTCTGCTGAAGTTCCACAAAGCAAATATTCATTGGTAAATTCTACTCCTCTGTCAGTGCTCTACTTTCCAGACACTATGGTCTACTTGGTATTCTCTGTACAGGATATTACATTTCCTGACTTTGTACATTTGGAGGGGGTGACTCTCCATACCTGGAGTTTTCCCCTTCCACACCTTTGCCTTTTGGAATCCTTGTCTCCTTTAAGACCCACCTTACCCATCATTTCCCTTCAGGAGGCTTTTCCTAATTCTTCCAGTTGTTGGTATCCTTCTTCCTATCACTATGTATAGGTATGTTTCAATAAGTCAGTGAATAAGCATTTATTATGCACCTACTATGAGACAGGCATTGTATTAAGTTCTGGTGACAGAAAGAAAGGAAAAAGGCAGCCTCTGCTTTCAGTGAGTACCTGTGAATACACACACACAAACACACACACAGTATTTATACTAGTATATGCATTCAATTATACATAGATATATACATAGGCTATACATATATGTACACATGTATATAACATATATCTACACGGTCTGTACGTATACATATACACATATAGTTTGTTCATCATATACACTACACACAGAGTAGATGTACTAGTATATGCATTCAATTATACATATATACATATACGTGTATTTGTATATAACATATTTCTATAAATTCTATGTGTATATATACACACATATAGTTTATTCATAGTATATGCATTCAATTAGACACATATACATATATGTATATAACATATATCTATAAATATTATATTTATGTGTGTATATATATGTGTGTGTGTGTGTATGTGTATATATATATATATATATATATATATATATATATATATAGTTTCTTCATTATACACACACACACACTTCAAACTAGTATAGTGAATAGAGAACTAGATCCAGATCAAGAAAAACCTGTAGCTGCAGCCTTGAGACAAACTGGATAAGTGGCCTATAATCTCAGAGATTTACCTGGGAACCCTGAGAGTTTAAATTGCAGGGCAGCTGCTATCTGCCCTGGTAGATGGAGTTTCTTTTCTTTTCTTTCTTTTTTTTTTTTTTTTGCCTTTTTGGAGGGCAATTGGGGTTAAGTAACTTGCCCAAGGTCACATGGCTAGGATTTTTCTGCTTGGGCAACTAGAAGTGGTACAAAACTCTGGGCAGAGACAGACACCATCTTGGCATTAGGAATTTTTTGTGTGTGTGTGTGCTAAGTGTCTGAGGCCAGATCCGAACTCAGGTCCTCCTGACTCCAGGGCCAGTGCTCTATTCACTGTACCACCTTCATCCAAAGAGACCTATAATAATGAAATTATCAATATCAACAAATCAACCAGTCCTATCCAAAAATCAATTTTCCCTTTACTTATCTGTGTGCATGTTGTATCCCCAGAGGAAATTTAAGTCCTCAGAGGGCAAGGAAAACCCACTTTTGTACTTCCCCAGTAAGTCCAAAAGTAGGTCTTGGCACTAAACAGATTTTGGTTTTTTTTGTGGACTGATTAACAAATACATCTGTGGAAAGTTAAAGAAAAGAGGAGATAGGTGAATTATACCTTGGTGCAGATTATTTCATTAAGTCAATTTTGCTAGCCTCCAGCCAATATGGAAAATTACATTTTATGCAGAGCCTCATTCTCAAGAGAAACTATTTTATCTCACATTCACCCTGGCAGATTCCCACCTTGGATGGGCTACTGTATCTCCTCCTGGCTCTGGGATTTGCTCTGAAGGGTTAGAAGAGCAATTACTTTTAAGTCAGGGGGAGTTATCGATGGATCTCCATTCTTTCATAGATTAGATTAGTTATGAAAGTGTTGGCATCTGTCATTTCAATGTCAGATCCTTCAATGGAAAGGCAATGGTAGGTAGCATAGTGGAAAGCTTTGAAGAACCAAGGCTGCTTGGGCAACTAGAAGTGGTACAAAACTCTGGGCAGAGACAGACACCATCTTGGCATTAGGAATAACAGTTTGAACCCCTCTCAGATGCTTAAGATCTTGGTGACTTGAGCAAATCACTTAGCCTCTTACAGTCTCAGTTTATTCATCTGTAAAATGATAATAATAATAATACCTAGATCATATGGTTGTTGTGAGAATCAAGTGAGATAATATATGTAAGGTACTCTAGTATTCTAAGTTCTGTTGCTCTAAGTAAGCTCTTTGTAAATATTAGTATTGTTATTACTAAAGTGTAGGAGGAGCAGAGAGTGAAAGAGCTGGGGGGGAGTATATGGAGGGACAGGTGAGAAGGGAGTATGCCAAGAAAAAAAAATTAATATTTCACGTTCTCAATTCAATTAAACAGGTACTTAACATATACCTACTAATTTATAGAAACTCACTTTGCAAGGGACTGGGTACAAAGACAGTGGTGCTCCTCTCTTTCCCTAGGATCTTATATTCAACTGGAACCAGGCTGCCATTTTAACTGGAACTCAGAAAATATCTGTTCAACAAAATCAGAATGTCTTTTCTATTAACTACTTCATTCCTGAAAATAATTATCTTACTTTTTAGCTTTGGCCAAATAAGTGGAGCTTTGTTGATGGGGCAAGGTGACTGTTCTTGAACCTAAGTAGTCCCCTAATTTTGATCACATTTCAACCTCTAAAGGGAAGGTACTTCTCAAGGTGAATTACTTCCAAGGTGTTCTGAAACAGGAACCAAAGAACAGTTGTTCCCATGAGGATGTATGCTGTGGCTCAAGACACAAATTTATACCTATTGACAAAAGTGTGTCTTTCATGTTTGGAATATTTGTAAATTACTGTCTTTTTGTGCAATGAAAACATGTTTCCAAACATTGCTTGAGGATCAGACTTTTTCTACTTCCCCTAATAGAGTCATTCATTCTCATGACTGCTATGTTAGGAAGATTTCAATAAGCTCTGATTGTCAGAGGGTCTTTATTTACTCTCTCCTCTCTCTCTCTAACTCTCTCTTTCTGTCTGTCTGTCTGTCTCTCTCTCTGACTCTCTCTGGATTTTGATTTCTACTTTCTAGTACTTTGATAACAATAGTGATTTACATGTCATTTCCCTTTGGTGGAAGATAAATGAAAAAAGGAAGAAAAGAGGAAAAAAGAGGGAGACCACCTGGAGCATTATGAATTAACCCTTATTTAATCAGATTAAAAAAAATTAATTGGGACCATTATTTCCCCAGTACACTTGATGATAAAGATTTCACTATAATTGCATTATATTATTATGCAAGTTTTCTATAGACTGCCCTTTAAAAAACTGTCTTCCTCAGATTTAATTAATATAGAATGGTGAATACATTTTTGCATAACTTAGCCAACAGCTTATCTTTATTTCTGCCTAGGGCTTCTTGAACTTTAATTAGTATTCGTTGTATCTTACAAATTTCTGGCATAACTTTTAGGGAGTAATAATCAGGCTCTACTTTCAATTCCCCATCATCAGATTTGGGTTAATATAACAGCAATTACTTAGCAAATGGAAAGAACAAAAAAGAAGAGGGGGCAAGAATTGAAAATAAATTATATATCATTTGATGAAATACAGGGCAAACTTTTTTTTTTTCAATGTAGTGGATGGTCTCTCAAACTTAAGGCATGAGCTAGGATGTTTAAAATTTTCTCATAGGCTATGAATCTTATTGATACTAATATCAGCAAACTAGCTATTGGAAGAGCAAGGGAAATAGTATATAGGAATTATGAGTGGCTTCTGTAGAACAGAGATTCTTGAACATGTTGGTCTTTGGCTCCCTTTGTACTCTTGAAAATGATGAAATCCTCCTTCTCCTCAAGAGGTTTTGTTTATTTGAGTTTGATCTATTTATATTTACTGCATTAGAATTAAACTTATTTCTGAGAACCATAAACTTGAAAAATCTAGACAGGAATCCAGAAATAAGTGTAAATTTACTAAAATAAATGTAATTATTGTAGTAAAAAGAAAATAGCTTTTTTTTTCACTTTTAAGAAAAGGAAAATAAATTTGCATCTCACAGGGCTACTGAAAAGCAACAAGGCAGAGTGAACAGGGCAATGCACTAGGAACTAGGGAGACCTAGATTCAAAGGCTAGACATTTGTGTGACCATTGGGCAAGCCATTTAACTTCTCAGCGCCTCAATTTCCTCATATATAAAGTGAAGGGTTAGTCTCTATGGCCTCTAAGATCTTTTCCAGTTCTAAATTTATGATCCTAGAAACCTCTGAAGGTATTTTGTAAAAGGCCTGATGCACCATGTTATTATGAACTATTATGATTATAGTTATCACAAAGTATAGACTTTAATTTTTCCAAAATTTTATGTATATATGTATGTACATAAAGGGTTACTTTGCCAGGATGCTGTAGCTGTATTTCCTTTCTCACTATCCACTTACACTTATTCTTAAAATGAATCGGATTCTCATAAAAAAAAAAAACAAAAATAAAACAATTACTGTACTGTAGTATACATTGTATATAAACCAATGATTAAAATGGATAAAAGCCCTAACTATAAAAGTCATACCATAAAGCCATCAGAAAAAAGAAAGGTGAGGTAAATTACAAGTAGTGGGAGAATTTTTAATCAAAGAGTAAGGGAGTTTTAAAAACTAAAAATAAACAACCCTAATTTTGATTACATGAAACTGAAAATTTTTGTAGAAACAGTACTGATACAGTTAGGATAAGGGAAAACGTCAATCAGGTGGAAAAACATACTAATATATCCGATTGCTCTGCTAGGAGCCTAATATCTAAAACATATTAGAAATTAACAAATATATAAGACCAAAAATCATTCCACAATCAATAATAGCCATAAAAAAATGTTGCTCCAAGTCACTAATAATAAGAGTAACACAAACCAAAACAACTCTGAAGTTGTATCTCACATCCAGCAATTGCCAAAGATGACAAAAGAGAGAAACAGTCAGTGTTGGAGAAACTGTGAAAAGAAACACTGATACACTGTGGATTTGTGAATTCTCTCATCCGTAAATGCAATGAAGAATACTTTTTAAGGAACTAAAATGTATATAAACTTTGATCCTACTACTTCTAGTATATAACCCCCAGGAGGTCATAGAATGAAAGAAAGGTCCCATATGCAACACAATATTCATAGCAGCAAAATATTTTATTATTTACTGCTCTACATTTTCCTTTATCCCTACCTTTTCATGATTTTTCATTTATATATGTACATGTAGCATATATTCCATATATGTGTATATGTATATATCATATATTTCACATATGGACATATGTGTATATATACATATACACACATACATATGATCTGTCATGTTCTTAGAACTTTGATCATTCCATTCTGAAAAGTTCCAAGGTCATCAGCTTCTCCTAGAATTCTAGCCTTTTTTACAGCTCCTGGATCATTACACTTTCCTTTTCTGCATTTCATTGGTTTCATATCATCTTGTGGTCTTTGAATCAATAAATTTCTCTCAGACAGAGTCTGTCTCTCTCTGTCCCTCCTTCTCTCTTTTACATACACATACACATACAAACACATTGTCCCAAAAGTCTTAATGTAGTTTGAAGCACTTAAATCAGTTACACACTAGTTCTATCCCAAGGCATGATCATAATCATTTTTTCTTTCCATTTCTTAAACCTGAAAAGTAGAGGAGATTGTGCTGAAATTGCAGGCAGGAAGATCAAAGTTCAAATTTCACCTTTGGAACTACTTAGCTTTGAGAAGAATGGGAAGTCACTCAAGTTCTCTGTGCCAACTCTCTAAATTATAATTTGATTGTGGCTCTTGTTTGTTTATTTAATATTTTATTTTCCCCCAGTAATAGGTAAAAACAATTTTTAACATTCTTTATTCTTAAATTGAGTTCTGAATTCTCTCCCTTTCTCCACTCCCCCTTAACTTATAACATATATAAAATTATCTAATTTTATATATGTTATACTTTGCAGCCATGCAAAACTTATTCCCATATTAGTCATATTATGGAAGACAAAGGAAAAAAAAGACACAAGAAAGATAAAGGGAGGATTAAAAATGAGATGACATTTATAAAAGTGCTTCCATAGTTCATGGCACAAAGTAGGAACCATATAAATATTACTGCTTCATCTTTCTATTACTCATCTGTCAGAATTATTAAAACCTATTTTTTTCTAGTGTGTCCAGGGAAGAGTGTTTGATAATTCTTAGTTTTGTTTATAAGTTATTACATGATAGTGTAGAAAAGGTCAATCAATAAATTTGTCCAGACCAGACAATTATTTTTATGTGTGCATCTTCCCATTGGCTGTAATATTATTTATCTGTAATATTTTCTTCCAGTCATGGAAGAAGATATGCCAATTTAGAGACTTCCATTTTAAACCTGTTAAATCACGTCCTTTGGCACTGACAACCTATGAACTCCATCGATTACATTTTCCCATCTGAAGAAGTGCTTACTGAGCAGAATTTAGAATCACAAAATGTCAGAGCAGAATGGGAAGAGAATTCATTTAGTCTACCTACTTGGAGATTCAACCTATGTACCCAGGTTCTCTGACTCCAAATCCAGCACCTTTAAACTATATCATGCTCCCTTCCATCATACTTTAAAGGGGAGAAAGGATATATAGATTTCCAGAAACCACTGAAAGAAAGTTCTCCTACAACTAGTTGTAGTTCTTTGAATACTAACTTTAATAAATACTGAATATAAAATTATGAGGCAGCCACGTAAAACAAGGAGAGACAGGTTGGTTTTACAAATACTCTTTTGTTTCAGGGATAAGAAAATTCCAAAGACTGATCAATTGGTTACATTGTCTCAGTCTCATGAAATCATATAGAGGAGAATAGAGCCTTTCTCATATGCAAAATGAATAAAATTGGGAAACTCATTAGCTACATGACCTTGGGCGAGTAGTTTAACCTAAATCTACTTCAGGTTCCCCATTGTAAAATGGTGATAATCTGTCTTCCTGGAGTTGTTGCAACAATTAAATGAGATAATATTTGTAACACATATAGCACTGAATCTGGTACACAGAGATGCTACAGAAATGTTAATTTATCATCATCATCACCATCATGACTAACTTTTGGTTAGTTCGTAATAACATAGTGAGCCACTGGATGTCTTCAACATACCTGTCACCTACATTTTTTTCAACTTGTATGAATACAATTCAAAACAGGACTGATGATATAAAGAAATAAAATCATTCAAACTCCTCTGTAGTATAGATCTTCCATTTTCCCATTTCAAGGAGGAGGCACAGTTGGGCCAAATTATTCTTTCTTTTAACACTTTAATTGGGCTCATGCAATTAACTAATACCCTGTAGGTA
This sequence comes from Petaurus breviceps papuanus, assembly GCF_028583685.1. Taxonomy (NCBI): domain Eukaryota; kingdom Metazoa; phylum Chordata; class Mammalia; order Diprotodontia; family Petauridae; genus Petaurus; species Petaurus breviceps. Next base: position 2,168,577 of record NW_027185601.1, on the reverse strand, counting down.
GTCAATATCATGATCCGGGCATGCATTTTACATGGCCTGTTGTCAGAATAAAGTAATGCAAAAGTAGTAAGGCTCTGTGTCATTAATGTTTATATTGCTAAATGATTACTATAGACCAGTACTTCAGATATGATTATTCTATCTTCCTATTTCAATTAAAATAGATGAAATGTAATATTTGATGGCATACATTTGCCATAAACTTTTAAAAAATAGGAACCCATTTTTGCTTTTTAAATCACTAATAAAATCCACAAAGCTGCACACCACAAAGTCAATCCTTCCTAGAAGCCTTCTCAAACTACAGGAAACAACAGTGCTAATCACTTTGCTTATGTGCCTCATGCTGAAGTGGCCAATTGTATTACATATGAAATAACAAAAACATCATTTAAATATGCTCTTCAAATTATTCTGGGAATGGTTCGTTTGATCCCTTAATCTCAGTAATAGCTCATGCTTGTATAGTGCTTCAATATTCACAAGACACCTCCTGTCCCCTACACCATAAATGGGGATGAGAGGTCTCAGCAAAAATACAATCATCATCACCATTCACAGATGGAGAAAGTAACAAGGCTAAGATTCTGATCCAGATCCTCTTTCGTACATCAAAAAGATTTACAGGAAACCTATCTCACAAAAACTTTTTTTTTCAAAATAATTAATTGAATGTGCCTTTGAGACTCCAAAACTTTAGGATTTATCAAAGAAATAGTGCCTGGGTCATGAGAGAAAAAAAACATATTGTTGAAAAATAAGCTAATATTAATATGTATTGCTAATAGAATATAAAAATACTAAATTTTTATATGTAAACAGTATGAAAGAAATATATATATATATATATATTTACTATTTCACCACTACTGGCATTCAAATCCAAATGAGCTTACTAATGTGAGCTCATTTACCAAACAATATTAAACAATTTTATTAATAAACTGAGATGGGGGAGAAATGAGTAAATTACCAATTTACTTGTGAATACAGTGGACTATCACAGTTACTTTCCTTACCACAGATATCACAAAATGTTATTCAATTTTAGGGTTAGAAGAACCTTAGGTATCATTGGTCCAACCCTCTTATTTTTAAGTTGAAAAAGTAAAACCAGAGAAGTTTAAGTCATTAGGCTAAGGTCACACAACTCAGGAGCATCAGAAAGAAGACTACAATTCAACTCATGGTTCTTATTTGCTTCTCCCCTCAACCATATCACACACCACTGTCTTTCATCTCCCCAGTGAAATGCATCACAACTCAGAATATAAGATCTCATTTATCAATCACATTTTTTTTTTAGATTGTCTGCTATAACCTAGAAGAAGATGTGTAATTCTTGACGTCTTCAAAATAAAAATGGGGAAGAATTGCATAGAAACAATGTATTTATAGAATGAGAATGTAAAAACTTGTTTATAGAAAATTTATATTCTGTTTTATCTTAAGTCACTGTTTTCCATAGGAAGAGAATTTAATTTTCTAGATTTTTCTCATTAATTTCAGGAATGGAAAACTGTACACATTTGCATACTTATAGCATTTTAAAGTTTGCAAAACATTTTACATATTATATCATTTGAATCTCAGAACAACCCAGTGAAGAAGATACTATTATTGCCCCCATTTTACAGATAAGGATACAGAGGCTAAAATAAGTTAAATGTCTTATACATGACCATATAGCTAAGAAGTGTCTCAGGCAGAATTTGAACTCAGAATTGAATCAAAGCACAGTACATTATGCACTAGGTCACTTAGCTCTGTTCCCCATAGCAAGAAAAACAAAAGAAAACAATTCACTCCCTGGCTGAGTAGTGTTGTATTTTTGCTTGTTATTTATCTCTGTTGGTAGTGGTCATTAGTTTTCTGGAAGAATACCAGGACATGTCTCTGTAAAGTATACTAACAATGTCTTTTGGAAGTTTAGGGCAAATGGATTCTGGTTTTCAAATAAGTGTTTCCTTATCACAAAGGTCAAGGGTGGGATACTCATCACCAACTTTCTGAACCTTAAATAGTTTCTCATTGGCCACAAAGTACAAATTACTAAGTTTGGCATCCAGGGCCCTCATATTCGTTTTTTTTTTTAATGCTTTATTAACTTCTGATTTACATCATTCGTTTCCGCCAGATTTTGAGTTAATGAATTTTCTCCCTGTTTTTCCCCTACCCACCACCCCAAAATAGCAGTTCCACAGGATATCCCCTCCTCCAATCTGTTCTTTCCCATATTTTCTCCCATACCCCTTTCAACTTTTCCAGTGGATCTCTAAGCCTTAGTGCCTACATATCTTATTTCCCAATTACATGTAAGATGGTATTAATAATAGTATGTATATATATATATACACACACACATAAATATATACACATACACACACACACACACACATATATATATATACATATGCATATATATATTTGAATATTTGATTTTAAAGCTTTCAATTCCAGGTTCATTCCCTTCCTTCCCTGTCACCCACCTTCACTGGGAAGATAAGCAGTTCAGTATAGGTTGTATATGTGTGGCTAATGCAAAACAATAACATAGTAGATATATTGTAAAAACTGACTATATTTCCCTCCCTCCTATCCCACCTCCCACTTGTTCTATTCTCTACTTTGTTCCCTTCCCTTTTCAAAAGTGGGTGCTTCCAACTTCCCCCCCCCAGCCTGCCCTCCCTTCCATTATCCCCCCTGTGATGCCCTTCCCCCCCTACTCTCCTGGAGGGTGAGATACCCTATTTAGTGTGTATTTCACTCCCTCCTCAAGCCAGATTCAATGGGAATAAGGTTGACCCATTCCCCTTTGCCTTCCTATTCTTCCCCTCCATTGTAACCATTTTCCCTTGTCTCTTCTGTATGAGATAGTTTACCCCAATCTGTGTCTCCCCATCTCCTCTCATTATATTCCTCTCACCTCTTAATTTCACCTTTTAAGTATCATCCCTTCCTGCTAAATTGGTCCTGTGCCCTCTATCTATGTACACCTGTAAACATATATACACACATTCACATATGTATTCTAGGCCTATATACCCTCATATATAGACATATATATATGTGTGTATATATATAGACATATATATGTGTGTATATATACATACATACATACATATATATGTATATATATATATATTCCCTAATCCCTTCAACTACTGAGAAAAGTTCCATAAGTTACAATTATTGTTTTTCCATGTAGGAATGTTAATAATTCAACTTTGATAAGTTCCTTATGAGTTCTTTTCCCTGTTTACCTTCTCATCGTCTCTTGCTTCTTGTATCTGAAATTTTCTATTCAACTCTGTTTTTTTCAGCAAGAATGCTTAAAAGTCCTCTATTCCACTGAATGACCATATTTTCCCCTGAAACATGATACTCAGTTTTGCTGGGTAGGTGACTATTGGTTTCAATCCCAGCTCCTTTGACTGCTGGAATATCATATTCCAAGCTGTTTGATCCTTCGGTGTAGAAGCTGCCAGATCCTGTGTTATCCTGATTGTGTTTCCACAATATTCAAATTGTTTCTTCCTGGCTGCTTGTAATATTCTCTCCTTAATCTGGGAATTCCAGAACCTGGCTATAATATTCCTAGGAGTTTTCTTTTTGGGATCTTTTTCAGGAGGTGATCGGTGGATTCTTTCAACCTCTATTTTGCCCTCTGGTACTAAAACAGAAGGGCAGTTTTCTTTGAGATCTTCTTGGGGGGTGATTTCTAGATTCTTACTTCGGTCATTGCTTTCACATAGTCCAATAATTTTTAAATTATCTCTCCTGGATCTATTTTCCATGTCAGTGGTTTTTCTCATGAGATATTTCACATTGCCTTCTATTCTTTCATTTGTTTGGATCTGTTTAACAACATCTTGATCTCTCATAAAGTCATTACCTTCCATTTGCTCCAATCTAATTCTGAAGCAATGATTCTCCTCATTGAGCTTTTGAGATTCTTTTTCCATCTGGCAAATTAGACTTTTTAAGGCATTCTTCTCCTCATTGCCTTTTTGAGCCTCCTTTGCCATTTGAGTCAGTCTGTTTTTTAAGGTATGATTTTCCTCAGTCAGGCTGTTAACTCTCATTTCATAATTTTCTTGCATTGTTCTCATTTCTCTTCCCAATTTTTTCTCCACTTCTCTTATCTGCTTCTTAAGGTCCGCTATGGCCTGTAACCATCTTGTATTTTCCTTTGAAGCTTTTGGTGCAGGAGTTCTGACTTCACTGTTTTCTTCCCGTTCTACTCTGCCATCTTGGCTCTGCCCCCCTGCCCCTTCCTCCAGTGCCTTCATATTCTAACCTTTCATATAGCGTTATACTCTGTGGTTCCAACCAAACTATGATTCTAGCCTCTTTTCCTCATCTCTAATGCTTTTCTCTTACCTTCTTATCTAAGTTTTTTACTTCCTTTAAATCTCAGCTCAGTTCCTAACACTTTTTATGAAGGCTTCTTAAACAATGTAATTCCACAGCAAACTTTTCTTCCATTAAACATGGACAAACTTTGGGCTGTAAACCACTTATTTGACACTTTTCATATGCTACCTTTTATTATTATCTATTGTTCATTATTCTTAGTGGCTAGTATTTATATAGGTTTTTAAGTTTTACAAAATTTTTAAAAAATATTAGCTCATTTTATCCTCACACCATCCTGGAAGATACCTATTATCATTATCCCCATTTTACAGATAAGGAAACTGAAGCAAATAGAGTTTATATGCTTTCCTATGGTCATGAAGCTAGTAAGTGTTTGAGGCTATATTTGAACTCAGCTCTTCTAGACTCCAGTTCCAGACATTAGTCCACTGAGGACACTTATCAGCCTAAATGTAACGACTCCTATTTAAGTAGATCATAAATTTCTTGAGTGCAGGAACTATGATGTAGACCTCTTCTCCTCCACTCTCTTCCTCATATCTCACACATGATCAGGACTTTGTAAAGACTGATCAACTGAATAAAAAGTATGTTGTTAGTGACTGTGGTTATGATGAAGGTGAAGATGGCAACAGAAATGTAGAAGAAGCTGACAGCAAAGCTCTAAAAACCTACAAGCTTTTTTTGATACTATACATTCTGCTATGGATAAAGATTAGTCTTTTTTTTAACCACTGGCTAGCCCATCAAAATACTTGAAGTTCACAGGAACTATAATTCATTTTTGATAGCACATGTATAGGCTCAATAGGATTCTCTGATGAAGTGTGTTGTAATGGGAACGCAAATTTGGAAGATCTTCCCTGCCCGTAGGCTAAAGTGCACCTGAAGCCTGGGGTGGGAGGCTTGTTTTTCAGTAGATACTTCTTGATTGGCCAGTGAGTCAATAAGGTTGTTACATTCTCTGAGCCAGGAGAAGGCTATATAAGCCCTGATGTGTAGCTTTGTTTTGGGACTCACTTTGAGAAGTGTTCTGTGATTTGATCTGAATTTTGGGAAGCCATTGTTGAGAGTCCCCCGGCTTTGAAAAACCCAGATGCTGATTTGGTATGGATGTAATGGTTGGACAGTTTGGAAATCTGTCTACTTGATCTGTTTCTGTCTTGATAATTCTGCCTGTATGCTTTGAAGTTCGGGGTGCTGACCTTTTTCCCCTGAACAAGGTAAACGATATATGTCTGACTGATTAAAGTAAGCTTGTCAACCCATTTTGAGTTGCTTTCCTTTAACAAAGCAGATCCAAGAACCTGTATGGGTGGCAAACCCTGAGGACCCTTGGGGTGCTTGCTGCTACATGTGTCCATGAAAACAACATGTCAGTGAACTCTTTTTGATTCAGTTCTATAGGAAAAAATAACTGAGAGTTACTGATATAACAGATCAGGAGATCCTATGACAATTGAGTTAATTTGTTTATTAGTGAATAAATATCCCTGTCAGAAGTCTTAATTCATCCATTAAAATGCATTCCAAGCCCACATTTCAATCGCTCTCCCTCCATCCCTTTCATCTGCATTCATCTCCTATAGCAACTGTAATTTGATAAACAGACTGAAATTCAGAACCTAAGAAGTTCCTCAATGAATTCAAAATCAATTAATACTCACTTAATACCATCATTTTTGTTTTGTAAAAGTTCAGAAAATTACACCAGAAAAAAAGATACAGAAAACTCAATTGAACATTGAATATATGCCTACTATGTATAAAACACTATGGTAGATACTGATAATTCAAAAATGGATGAAGAATAGAACTTGTTCTCAAGGACCCAAAATCTAATAGTTATTTCCCTTAAGGAACACATATAATATTGATACAATCCCATCAAAGAGTAAAAGAGTCCATTGACTTTCATAAAGGAGCAGGAAGACAAGCAGTTGAAAGAAAAAGGAGAAGAAGAAAAGGAGGAAGAAAAGAGGAAGAGGAGAAGGAAGAACAGAAGAATATCAAAGAAAAGATAAGAAGAAGAGACTTTTATAAAACATTTTATTTGGGGGCATCTTTGGCTTTATTTTTTTTAATTTTATTTATTTTAGTTTTCAATGTTCATTCCCACAAGATTTTGAGTTCCAAATTTTCTCCCCATCTCTCCCCTACTGCTCACCCCAAGATGGCAATCATATTGATTACTCTTTCTTCCCCCAGTCTTCCCTCTCTTCTATATCATCGATACCCCCTCTTACCCCCCTTTTCCCTTCCTTTCTTATATGGCAAGATGGATTTCTATACTCCATTGCCTGTATATCTTATTTCCCAGTTGCATGTAGAAACAACTTTTTAACATTTGGTTTAAAAACTTTGATTTCCAGATTCTTTCCCTTCTTCCCTCCTTATCGACCCCCCACTAAGAAGACAAGCAATTCAATATGTTATACATTTGTAGTTATGAAAACATTTCCAGAGTAGTCATATTGAGGATGAACTATATTTCCCTCTCTCCAATCCCCCCCCATTTATTCTATTTTCTCTTTTGACCCTGTTTTCAAAAGTGTTTGCCTCTGACTACCCCCTCTTGAAATTTGCCCTATTTTCTATCATCCCCCTGTTTACACCCTTCCTCCCTACTTTACTGTAGAGTAAGGTACTCAATTAAGTGTGTATGTTATTTCTTCCTTAAGCCAAATTCAATGAGAATAAGGTTGACTCATTCCCTTTCACCTCCCTGTACTTCCTCTCCATTGTAACAGCTTTCTCTTGCCTCTTTTATGTTAGATAATTTACCCCTTTCTATCTTTTCCTTTCTCCTTCTTCCAATATATCCCCCCTCACCTCTTAATTTTATTTTTTAGATATTATCCTTTCATATTCAACTCACCTCTGTCTATGCATACATACAAACACATACATACATACACATACATATGTGTGTGCATGCATACATATACATACTATAAATGTATACACACATATGTATATGTATCTTCCCTTCAACTATCCCAATACTGAAAAAAGTCTCATGAGTTACAAATATCATCTTTCCATGTAGGAATGTAAACATATGAATTTTAAAAAGTTTCTTATGATTTCTCTTTCTTATTTACCTTCTCATGCTTTTCTCAATTCTTGTATTTGAAAGTCAAATTTTCTGTTCAGCTCTGGTCTGTCCATCAAGTATGGTTGAAAGTCCTCTATTTCATTGAATATCAATATTTTCCCCCGAAGTATTAGGTTTATCTGAGTTTGTGATTCTTGTTTTCATTCCTAGCTCCTTTGACTTCCAGAATATCATATTGCAAGTCCTTTGATCCCTTAATATAGGAGATGCTAGATCTTGTGTTATCCTGATTGTGTTTCCATGATACTCAACTTGTTTCTTCCCGACAGCTTGTAATACTTTCTCCTTGACCTGCGAACTCTTGAATTTGACTATAATATTTCTAGAAGTTTACTTTCTGGGATCTTTTTCAAGAGGTGCTTGGTGGATTCTTTCAATTTCTATTTTACCCTCTAGTTCTAGAATATCAGGGCAATTTTGCTTGAAAATTTCTTGAAAGATGATGTCTAGGCAATTTTTTTTATTTTTGTTTTCTGGTAGTACAATAACTTTTAAATTATCTCTCCTGGATCTATTTTCCAGGTTGGTTGTTTTTCTAATAATTTATTTTACACTGTCTTCTATTTTTTCATTCTTTTGTATCTGTTTTATAATATCTTGATTTCTCATAAAGTCATTAGATTTCATTTGCTCCATTGTAATTGTGAAGGAATTATTTTCTTCAGTGAGCTTTTGGGCTTCCTTTTCCATTTGACGAATTCTTCTTTTTAAGGCATTCTTCTCCTCATTGGCTTTTTGTACCTCTTTTGCCAGTTTTTTTTTTTTTTGCATCATTCTCATTTCTCTTACCAATTTTCCCTCTACTTCTCTTACTTGATTTTCAAAATTCTTTTTGAACTCTTCTATGATCTGAAATCAATTCATATTTTTCTTCTTTTTTTTTTTTTTTTGCTTTTTCGAGGGCAGTTGGGGTTAAGTGATTTGCCCAAGGTCACACGGCTAGTAAGTGTTAAGTGTCTGAGGCCGGACATCAACTCAGGTCCTCCTGACTCCAGGGCCAGTGCTCTGTTCATTGTGTCACCTACCTGCCCCAATTCATATTTTTCTTGGAGGTTTTTGATGCAGGAGTTTTGACTTTGTTGTCTTCTTCTAGTTATATGTTTTGATCTTCTTTGTTACCAAGGAATGGTTCTATAATCTGATTTCTTCTCCTCTGATTGCTTATTTTCCCAGCCAATTATTTGACTTGTGAGCACTTTGCCATGGTAAAACTCTGCTTCCAGACTGGGAAGTGCCATGTCCCAAATTTCTGGGGTTTTGCATTGCTGTTGTCAGAGTTTCTTCTGGGCACCTGTTTGGCTTTATTTTTTAAGAAAGCTACCCAAATATTCAATCACGAAGCAAAATTTTAGGTAAACTATAAAAATTACTCATAAATTCACACATGTATTTTAAAGCAACAAAATAGTTCTGCAATTCCTTAATATTTCTTCCTGTTTTCATAATTTTAATAATGAACAGCTAAAATTACCTGAATTGTCAGATCTAATAATGATGCAATTTATAGTAGACAATTATCAATGACATATATTCCCTACCACTCATCATTTTTTCTATTGTATAAAAATGGAAACTTTAATGTTTCTAAAATACAGAAAGAAAAAGGTATATATGATATAGTTTCCCCTCTCTCTGATTTATAGCACAATGAATATTTTATCAATAATTCCCAGAGGCCTAACAAAAGCTTAAGTGGGAAACATATTAAGTGGTGTGCATTTGTGGGTGTATGGGTGTATGTGTGTGTGTGAGCATGTGTGTGTATGCTTATCAGGCTGAATTTATAAATAATTAATCTATTGGTTGGGAAAATAAGAATTTCTTTTATTATTTGCAATTGAATTTTCAATTTTTCAGATAATCTAAAAGTTAGAATAATAAAAACTCATCAATAATTTATTTCATAAAGGACAACCCACAGTTTTTTAAAGTACAATATGATTTTATTTGTCTTTATCCATTCTGTTAACCTTAAAATATTTAGTTTTTTTTATTGCTTTTTCTTGGATAAGATAACCATTCCTTGGGACTTGAATGTCAAAGCACAGGTATTCCATTCACAAACAAATACAGTTTTTCTTTTGTCCCAATACAAGGAAAATAACCTTATGTGCCACAAGGAGGAGTGTGACTGCCTTTGAGTCTTTAAAAATGACTAATTTACCTTTTTTCTTTCACTGAACACTATCTCCCAAAGTATTTTTTTTTTTTTGCTTTTTGGAGGGCAATTGGGTTTTTAAGTAACTTGCCCAAGGTCACATGGCTAGGTTTTTTGTTTGTGTGTGTGTTAAGTGTCTGAGGCCGAATTTGAACTCAGGTCCTACTAACTCCAGGGCCAGCACTCATGACAGCATTGTGCCACCTAGCTGTCCCAAAACTTTTTTTTTTGCCTTTTTGGAGGGCAATAGGGGTTGAATAATTTGCCCAAGTTTACACGGCTAGTTTTTTTTTGTGTGGGTGTTGTGTCTGAGGCCGGAACCAAACTCTGCTCCTCCTGACTCCGGGGCCGGCACTTTACTCACTGTGCCACCTTGCCACCCTCTCCCAAAGTATTTTGCTATTAATAAAAGGAGCAATACATTTCTTTGTGAAAGTCTGTACTTCTCTTTGTACTTTAAAGACAGGTACACTCACACTGTTCTCAGAAGCTCAGATTGTCAAGTGATCCAAACATAAATCACTGTTCCTTTTTCAAAGTCCAAGGAAGTGCTAGCTGCATGTGAGTTTACTGTGGCAAATTTCAAACGTACTTTCCTGTAGGTGTGAAATTGTTTCTGTTATTAAGTAGACTTTTCTTGTCTCTACTAATATAATCTAATAAACATTTATTAAGCAATTACTAAGTTCAAAGTCCTGTAATTGGTACTGGGGACACAAAGGAGTATTTATTTTTGAGGTTGAGAGAGGAAGGGGTCACAATAAGGAAAGATAAAATGACATATTTGATAATTTGAAGAGGAGAAAGAACTAATATTCAAGGAAACCAAGAAAGTCTTCCTAAAAAACTGAAAAATGAACCAAGCCTTGAAAAAAACCAGGGAAGATAAGAGGTGGAGGTAAGGAGAGAATTTATATCTGTCATCCTAGTCAAAGAATGAATAATTTGGGGAAAAATGAATGGGTTAATTTGGCCAGATCATATATATGAATGTATTGTTGTCATAGTTTATATATATATATATATATATTGTTGTGATAAATAAATAAAGCTTCTCAGAAGGAAATCTAATAGCTAAAGAGCTGAAGAGATGAGAGTAGAGGCATTTAAGAAAAAATAAGTGAGGCAGAGGAATGTCATAAAAAGGGGAGAAAGTTTCATGTTAATAGCAAATAATCATCTGAGAGATTTCCTAAATAATCAGGGTATCAGGTTAGTGTTGCTATAACCTGAAGTTAGACAGGCAGAAAAGAGCCTTCTATAAGAGATAAGAAATTATATTTTGGTTTAGGAAAAGGCTGGATGGAAAGAGAGTGACACTATTATTGGAAAGGGAAAGGAAAGTCAAAAGAGGATGGTGCTGGTTAGCAAGGCAGGATGGATGGAGATATCAAACTCAAGGATCTCAGTAAGAATATTTTTAGCTTTGCCAAAATCTAATATATACATACATTATACACACACGTACAGAAAATACACATATATGTACATACATAGATATATGTGTCTGCATTTACATGTATGTATACTTGTAATTTCTACTTCATAGTTATTGTAAGATATTGCTACACTCACAATAACTAAGCTGAGAATCTTTTACTGTTATAATTTCATAGTGATTCATTGAACAAGGAAGCACGTCTGAAGATTCTGTCATATACAGAATATCATGTTAGATTGAGGCCGATGCAAATAACTGATTTTGCTTGCCCTCATTAGGCTTACAGGTTAGTAAGATAATTAAAAAAAATACAAATATAGAAAATTAAAGAAGGAATCTCAGATGCCCTCTAGTTGAGCCCATACTTGACCATGAATTACCTCTATAATAATACTTAATGAACTGTTATGTATACTTATAGAAAGTCTTCACTGATTTAGAGCCCACTATTATATCCTAAAGCAACCCATCTTCCTTTTGGATAGCTCAAATTTGTGGCTAGTTTTTCCTTACGTAAAGCCTGAATTGTCTTACTGCAACTTCCACCAGTTACTTAGAATTTCATGCTCTAAGGTATAATAATCCACGTCTAATACCTAACAATGCAGTTATCATGTTCTTCCTATGTTCTCCATTCCAAAGTGGGGGATTTTAAAGCTCTGTGCAAGTTTCTTGCCTCAGCTATATCAGACTGAAGTAGGTAATAAAACTTCTTATGATGGAAAATGAATGTCTCAGTCTTTACATTACCCTATGACCACAACAAGATACGGCAGAGGGAAGCCGTGAGTGGAAGATGGGCTTCAGTACTAACAAATGGCAGTAGTTTGGGCTATTGAGAGGGTAGGTAGAAATTCTATAGGCAAAGGGGAGGAAAGAAGTCTTTTAAAGTATAGGAATAGTGTGTGTAAAGGCATGGGGAGCATGGAGAAAACAAGAGATGAAAGGGAAAAGTAATATGGTTTGGTTAGAGTGCAGTGTGTAAAGGAGAGCAACCCATGATAATGATAACAACTGACACTGTTATGGCACTTTCAAGTTTGAGAAGCCCTTTATATACATTAAAGTGGAATCACTTCTTACATAAGGGTTAGGTTCTAAAGTCAGTGTCTACAGAAACATATAGTAAACATTATCCCCGAAAGTGCTTAAATTGACCATAAAGCATAGTATATATCTATACAGAGTACTATTTCCTGACTCAGTGTCTTTTCACTGGTGGTTCCTGGAATGTTCTCCTTCCTTATCTCCATCCCTAGGTTTCCTTGGCTTCCTTCAATACTCAGATCAAATCCCCTTTTGTACAAGAAACATTTTCCTAGTCCTCCCTAATACTAATGCCTTCCATTTGGAGGTATCTCCCATTCCACTTGCCATATAAATTCATATATACTATATAAATACACATACATTCATATGTGTGTATGTATGCACACACATAACCTACATGTAGATACAACATATACATGTTAACAAATAGATAGGAGGAAAACTGATGAATGGGGGAAATATGGTTATAATGCTTTTAGACATAAGCATGATTATATTAGAGGGTGAGAAGCCCACCACAGAATTTTTTCATCTACCAGTTTTACCATGAGGTAGAGGAGAGAGAAGAGTCCCCAATAACAGAGCAAATTCTGACCAATAATACCAAAGAGATCAAATTATATTGAATCTCTTAATAGGCTTACTAGTCTAAACAAAATGAATAAAATGGGTATTTGGAAAAAGACATTCTAAAAAAAAACACACAGCAAGAGGAGGTGCTCCCAGGATGAGAACCACATGGAACTAAAACGGAGATAACGGCAGATTCATTTCTCACTGTTGACACTCTAGGACTTCTGTTCTTTGAGTACAGGCACTGAAAGAATTATTAGTTCTATTTAAATTGATTTTTCTCTCTCTCATAAGTTAAATGCACATATGTTACAACTCCATTTGATCTCATTTCATCCTCAAAATAAGCATCTGAAACACTTATCATGATTCCTATTTTACAGATGAGGAATAAGATCTTGGCATTATGCATCAAGTTCAAGGTATCTAGTCAAACTTTCTCATTTTATAGATAAGGAAATTGAGGTGGGGAGAGGTTTTGTCTTGCCCAGATCATACAGATAATCAAATGGGAACTTATTTTCTTTAACTGCAGAGTCAGCTCTGCTTCAACTGGTTTCCTCCACTTTCCTTAGAGATATTAAATGACTTGCCAATGGTAGCAGTTAATAAAAATCAAAAGTGGGATTTAAAATCAGTTTTCTTCCAATACTTGATAACTATACTCTTTCCATGTCCCATACTGCTTCTATTTGTGTAAAAAGGATGTTAAAGATGGAGGTGTGGGGGCTGGGGAAAAGTGAAGTTTTCTTCCACCATTACTCTTACTTTCATAGGCGGGAAAGCCTAGAAAGTTCAGAAATGACCAGATTGTGGACTGTATATGTTTATACTCAGGCAAAAGTGTCATCCAAAGCACTAAGTGCTCTTAAGCTGTTTTAATGTGCTTTGCATGTAATGTCCTCTAAATGTTTCATTGCATTCCTATTACACTGAAGTTCCACCAGGTTGTTTATCTACATGACATGAATTGAGTAGCATTTCATTTATCAGAAGAAAGAAATTGCTTTTTATTCCAATGTTTCATCATGTTCAACAACTAATGTAGATCCATTCTTTTAAAATGAGATCATCTATATACTTCCTCCTGTGGTCCCAAGATGGAATAGTTCTTTAATTCAATTTAAACAACTAAAGTCAGTCTTTGTGAAATATTTAGATTTATTTAGGCTCAACTCAAGAAAATATAGTGGCACTAATTTCTTTGCTTGTTATTTTTAGCAGCCTATCTTTTGAATGCCAACAAATATTAATATGAAATTAATCAATTTTCCTACTGATTATAATTTCATACTTTGAAATATCAGTAATGTGAAAATTTGAATGCATTATCATTTCTTCATAGATCTTGGTGGCTTTACTCAAAGTAAAACATTTAATTAAAATTAAGAAATGATTACCTTGGCAATAGAAGTGGAAACAGAAGTATGATTTATATATTTGTTCTATGTTCCTTACTTCTGTATACTTCTTAATTAGCTTGGTCATTATGTAAATATCTATTTATATGTGTTTTTAGAATGGAAATCTGTAGAATATGCACTTTAAAAATTAAATGTATTATCTAATCAAATAAGTATCTTAATATTATAATTTCTTATTAGCAAATGATAGGAAAAAATACATGAAAAGCTTCATATAGTGAAACACCATTATTACTGTGAAATCTATCCAGTTCATGAAGATTGAGTGAATTAAATTTGGCATCATTGACAGAATTTGTCTTACCACTAAAGTCACTGAAATGGAAAATGAACCAGGCACTAAAATTTTACAACATACAATATATGTAATACTAGGGAGGGAAACCTTTTTAAATGGGTTGCTAATATAATATGCAGATAAACTAGGTAGTATCAGAACAAATAACTTTAAGCTTTTAGCTCCTGGCTTCTCTGGTTACGACTATTATATGGGTCAAAATAATGCCAGATACAACTTTGGAGGTTTTTGGGTGCTTTTTCTAAAATCAAATGCATACAAATTTTTCTGGCAAAAATTGTTTACTGTCTATTTTATGCTCTAACTGCTAACCCAGTGTGATTAGTGTCATGACATATGTGGACATGCTGAGCAAAGCACACACATATATCCTGCATATAATTAAAATGTGATAAACTAAGAAATATGTTGCATTTTTGGAAACTTTATTTTGTACATTTTCTATATGTGAAAACATTATTTTATTAAGAGTAAGTAAATGATCCATGACAACTCTGACGGATTTAGGATGAAAAATGCTATTCATCCCTGGAGAAAGAAATAATGAGGTCTGAATACAGACTGAAGTATTGTTATAGGAATGGGAATCTGAAGATCTTCCCTGCCCCTTGATCCTTTGATAGGCTTAAGTGACTCTGAGAACCTTCCCTGATTTGAAAATATACTCTGCCCCTTAATAGGCTGAATGTGGTCCCCTGAAGCCTGTGGTGGGAGGCTTGTTTTTCAGGAATGTAAACACCTTGTTACTTTGTGCTTGGGCAGTGGGTCAAGAGGGTTGTGATGTTCTCTGAGCCAGGAGAAGGCTATATATACCCTGATGTGAGGTTTTGCTTTGAGGCTTGCTTTGAGAAGAGTTTTGTGATTTGGCCAGATGAGACTCTGGGCAGCTATTTAACCCCCCTGCTTTGAAACCCAGATATTGGTGCTTCCCGCTCTGGTAACTGACTAGGTATGGATGTAATGGTCAGACAGCTGGAAGCCTGTCTGCTGATCTGTTTCTCTATCTGTAGTTTTTGTCTGCTTGTAACTTCCGTTTGTATTCTCTGAAGTTCAGGGTGCTCACCTTTTTTCCCCTGAACTAGTTAAATGACATATGTTTGGTTGATTAAAGCAAGTTTGTTAACCCATTTTGAGTTGCTTTCCTTTTGAAAAGCAAATCTAGGAACTTGTGCTAGCAGCCCTCCTGGGTATGCTAGGGTGCTTGCTGCTACAAGTATACTTGTTTTTTTACTTAATTTTTCTTGAGGTTTTTTTGTCTATATTTTCTTTTACAACATGACTATCATGGATATATTTTGCATGACTACACATGTATAACCTATATGGAATTGCTTGGCTTCTCAAAAAGGGGGTGCTGGGGAGAGAGAAAAGGAGAGAATTTAGAACTCAAAGTTTTAAAAATGAATTTTAAAAATTGTTTTTACATATAATTTGGAAAAAACTAAGTACTAAATAAATACAAAAGAAAGAAGAAAAAATATTATATAGATGAGCACAATGATACACACATGTTTTCATGTACATATGTTATATTTTAGGTAAAATTTAGATATATTCCAAAATAGTTTGCTAAAATTTTTATAAATATTCTCACCATCAATAAAAAAAGAACCAAGATATTTGGAACCTAACACTTCAGAGTAGCCTATGTTCTACATGAGGAAATGGAATAAGGAGTCAAAATTAAATCAGAAAACATGTCTGGAAATGACAAAATGTATACAGAGAAAATGTATAAGCAACAACCAAGTTAGAAAAAATACTCAGAAATTGGTTTTCATATTATGTCAAAGAGAGAAAGAACTCAAAAGAATGAAAAATCAATTAATATTAAGTACCCCCAAAGTTGATTAAGAAGTTATCAGTCCATACACTTACTCTATGAAATCTTTGAGAATGGTAGACACATAGAATACTTTTTATAAAAATACAACGATAGAACAGGTGGCTTTTAATGCACATTTTTCTACAACAGATCAAATCTCCATACTCAATTGCTCAAAGAACTATAGGGAGAATGGCTTCTGTGTCTGTTGTTCACTTATTATCTTTTTAAAGAATTTAATACAATTGGGTAAACACAGTCTAAAAGTCTCTTCTCCAATAAGCTGTTTTCCCATGAATATTATAATATCATATGAGACTATGTGATGTAAATAATAGAGATAGTGTTATTCAGAAAGGACAGTTTAGTTGGACAACTTGGGTCCAAACAACAAGGAGAAAAGTCCAGAACACATCACTATTCAATACTTTTAATGGTACCAGGCCTCTCTCTCTCACCAAAAAAAAATGTCTTTTAATAACTAGTTTTCTTCAAGTGAATGAATGAATGAATTTTTGAAAAAGATATTTGTTCAGTGTTTCCTATGTACTAAGCTCTGTGCCAAGCACTGGGGTTACAAATACATAAAACAAACATTCGTGTTCCACAAAACAGCAAGCACATGGGTGTTGGTGATGAGGGATTTGGTGCTGAGAAGTCACAGGGATTGTAGACAAAGATATAGGGCTCCCAGTGATGCTATATGGCTGGAAAAAAGAGCATGATAATCTCTCTAAAATTAAAACTGCAGTTGGACCACAGACAGACACATGGTGAGTGTATGTCAGTTGAAGCATATTATTAAAAATAACTCACACAGGTGCATAAAAGACATCAGCCATGACATGCATGAAAGAAGGATGGTCATTTAGCAAAAGTGATGCATGATATCAACAGTCTGAGTGTTGCAGTTGTACCTATGGAATATTCTAAGGTATAAAAAAAAGATCTCTAGAATGTTGAGTTGATACTCTGAGGAAGATTTATGGAAGAACATGGATAAGAAACCCACAGGATGAGAAATTGCTGGTGAGTGAAGTTGCAAGATTGCAAAGAGGACCAAGCTGACATTACAGATCCATCAGAACACTTCTAAATATTACATTTAGTGAATAAAGATATTCTTCTAAATGAAATAAAATTTAGTGACACATTTTTGTTAAGAAAACCAAAAAAAGCACGTAAAAATAAAATAAAATTTTAAAAGGTTAGAAATAGAAAATTTAAAAAACAGTCGCTTAGAAGCCATGAATCTTCCAATGGATATTTTAAGAACTAATTGGAAAATCATGCAAGGATACCATTTTAATTTTTAGTAATGGTTAAACAAATTCCTATTTTATGGAATAAAATTTTATGGGTGAAAATATCTTATAATTGAGTGTGATTTTTGAAGAAAACAAAAAGGAGACAACTCATCCTCATTTAATTCATAAGTTGCACCATTCCACAGATAATAACCCTGTTAGATGATATACGTTTCATAAGCAGAGTCAATTTTATATACTAGGGTATATATTTTGTATACTAACTAGGGTATAGTGTGTGTGTGTATGTGTGTGTGTGTGTAGAAGAGATAGGGGAAAGAGAGAGAGAGGAAGAGAAGGACAGAGGGAGAGAGGGAGAAAGAAAATGGGAGAGGGACAGGCGGAGGGAGAGGGGAAGAGGGAAAGACAGAGTCTACTAGAGTGTATTGTGTCTTTTCTTTCACTGTCCTGCAGACCCTGGAGAGATGTCAACAGGCTGAGGCTGGGAAAGAGATGATAATTGATGTGGGAGGAATAAGGTCTTTGAAGGTTAATCAGTGCATGCTAGTACCAAGAGGAAAAGAATTGTGGGAGGTGAGGCTCAGCTCATTTCTCTCCTATAAAACTAAAATTTACTAGGAGGAAAAAAAACAAAACCAAAATAAACAAAAATCCTTGACAATTGTTTAAACCTACTGGCAGATTTTAATAGGTATATGAGATGCAACAAGACATCCTATAAGCTCTATGCATGTGTTGGTGAATATTGGTATAAACTGGTTTTCATTCATTTACTTATAAATTATATGGAATAAATAATAGTTCTACCACTGTATTTACTAACCCACTATTCTTATTTAATAACAGCTTAATAGCTTTTGTGACATTTCACACATTGTATCTCACTGTGCAAAAAGGAAGTTGGCATATGTAAACAGCTCAAACTATGAGTAAAAATAATCACTTACCTGTCTATAATGGCACACATGTCAATACTGACATTAGCAAAGCTACCCGGCTTTCTTTGTTCTATTTCATGTAAATTGACCAGCTGATCATCAACTTGGATGAGCTGCATACACCCTTGGAATGAAGCCTGAAGTACAGAGTGATCTGAGGTATTCATCTGTGTAAGAAAACCTGTGAAATGGAAGAAAGAAATACTGAGTTCTGCTTGTGACAGGCTGTACTCAAAAGTCAACAGGTAGCTTTCCTAATTATAGCCATAGTCTACAAATAATATCTTTCCTTCAAATCGTAGAATCTCAGAGATGGTGTAGACATTAAAGATATTCAAGTTGAATCACTCATTTTCCAAATGAGGAGAGTCAGGATCAGAGAATACTTGCTCAATATTCCGGAGGTGGGGAACCTGCAGCCTTGGGGCTACATGTGACCTTCTAGGTCCTTGGGTGTGATCCTTTGACCGAGTCCAAGTTTTACAGAACAAATCATTTTATTAAGGGGATTTGATCTGTGAAGTTTGGATTCAATCAAAGGGCCACATCTGAGGACCTAGAAGGCCACAAGTGGCCTTGAAGCCACAGGTTCTCCACCCCTGTATTAGATGCCAAATGCATATTACAGTAGTTTCATGGTTAAGAATCCAGGACACTTACATCAGATAAGACAGAACGATATAGTAGAGAGAGTACTGGTTCTGGAGTCAGAGGATTTGAGTTCAAATCCTATATTTAAATGTGAATTACTTAGGCAATCTTTTGTATAACAGAGCAGTTAGATTATGTTGTCTCCAAGACCCTACTCTGGGGCTATGATTTTATGGATTAAAAAAATATATTTTTACAACTGAGTGATTAATATAGATGACAGTTCCCCTTCTACAAATTGAAATTCTTAGAAAGACAGATTGTTCTAATCAATATGAACAAGCATACCCTTTTAATACCATAAGAGTGGATGGTAAAGGAAATGTCTCTGACTCTGGTCACTTTTTCTTTTCAAGGTGGCATCTCCTTCTGGTTTCCTGGCTAACTATTGCCTGATACTATCTTCTTCCCCTTATACACACCTGAGCCACTCATTTCAAAGTACGAGGTGTTAGGTTTCTGACTTTTCTTAACTTCTTATAACTATGGCAATTTAGTTCTTTTCCCTAGAAAGTCTGCTCTCTGTAGGCTGATCAACTAATTCAGATTATGTATTATCTGACCCAAGTAAGATTATTTTCATTTTACCAGCAGCCTTATGCCTTAATATAATACTTATTTAAAATAAGACTTATTTTTTCATGACACTTTTTAGATTTAACTTTTATATAATATGCACATATATTGTTAGGGCTCAAAATGCTAATGGATGAGTCCAAAATGAAAAGTGAATGCTGTTGCTCTTCCTGGGTGTCTGAAATCTAGAAGGCAAACTGCAATACTAAACATTTTGAGTTTTATTGTTCAGTATTTTTAAAAGAACAGAATAATAATTATATATCATCTTTTTGCAACTAAAGACTGAATGTATTAATATCTTTATGGATAAAAATTTATGTTAAGAATATACTGTACCCCAACTATATAGTTGCACAAAATTTGTAAACCTTAAATATTCCAGAATTTTCTTTTCCATGAAGGAATCTAAAACACTGCTCTTCTATTTGCTTGAATGAATAAATGGATAAGTGAAAAAACATTTTAATTAATTCTTAATTAAGAGCCTTGTTGAGTGCATTGTGTTAGGTCCTGGAAATGCAACAGAAAAACCAAACCATCCCTGCTCTCAAGGATTTCACTTTCTAAATGAAGTCGACAACATTTATAGCAGGGTTCAGCAGCAACATGGAAAGAAGGATCTATAGTAGTTAACTGCAGGGAGGATAACAAGGCCCAGAGGGGCTTACACATCTGGAGAGTGCAGTAATAAACCAAATGATGAGACCCAGCGGATCTTGAACTTTTAAGTTATTCACAAATATATTTCATCCTGACATTGTTATGATAATAAAAATATTTCTATAGAATAAAAATGGATTTAGATTACACAAAAATCCAGTTTTACTATGATAATGAAAATTTGTAATTTACAATAACAACTTTTTGAGGGATATCCCAGTGCATCTGAATGATGACAGGGAATAAAAACACCAGAGGTCTTTTTTTTCTCTATTAACAAATTAATAAAGCAACACTCAATTAAGGATTGCATAAAAGAAGTGTTATTCACTTAATAAGTAGTCATTTATTAAGCGTCTATTTGTGCCAGGTACTGCTAAGGTCCTTTGCCAGTCATGTTAACGTATATACCTTACATTTTAAAAGTTATTATTAAAACAGCATCTGCTTAAAAGAAAAGTCAATGTAAGAATATTTTGAATCTTGATCTTCTCCAGGGCCCTCTGGTGGCTAAAATAAAACAAAAAAATAAAACAACAACAACAAAAATTCCAGCCTGGAAGCTTCTATATTTGCATAGAATTAGACCAATCAAAGAATGCTGATTTTTTGGAAAGGTCCCTGTTGAGACCCCTGCATGTATCAGAATGGTTTTTAAATCAGCTTAATCAAGGTACAATTGAATAGAGGCAGTGGTCTAAAACCAGCAGTGAGTGAACATCCAGCTGCAGTTTTATTGAATACTCTTAACAAAACTGTCATTAGTTTTGTTTTGTTTTATTTATTTATTTTTTGGAGACGCAGTCTCCAAATACTCACATTTTGCCTCAAAGAATCATTACAAAAAAGAGTGTATCCATTTGGGCGAATAAGACCCTTATTGAGGCAGCAGCTGCATAAACACACATCAGAACAGATTGGGCATAATTAAGTTCATAAAATGGGCCTTCATCAGTCAGTCACTCATTACAATGCTCCTGGTAAGCACTGATCAATTTTGAAGTTTGTCTTTGTCAAGTCCTCTCATTTTTCTGCATGGGTAACATTCTGGAAGAATTTAATTACAACAAATTTTTTTCTTGTCATTGTTCACCTTTGAGACTTTAAGCTGGCATTTATATAGAAATTTATGATCTCATTTGATCCTTACAACAATCCTGTGAGGTAGGTACTATTATTATCCCCATTTTATAGATGAGGAAACTGAGCCTGATCACGTTTAAGTGTCTAGGCCACGGTAACAAAACTGCTAGGTTTGAACTAAGTCTGGAACACTATCCTATAATGGTAGTGTTGAGATTTAGGGGTGTTGGCACCTTGAAATAGAGATGCACTGGGTACTGCCCAAATAAGTTCAACCCAAGTCTTCTTTTAGCCAAAGAAAAACAGTTTGCTAAAGATCCTATATATTGGGTAGACTCTTAAGGAGTCCGAATATTTGGGACATTTGTACTGACAATGACAGAATGAATCTGAGCTAGATTCAATCCAATCATTCCTATCACTAATAACACCAGATTGAATCTGAGGCCCTTCATGGAGGCAAGATGGATCTTATATATACAGAAAAGACTGTGGGAGGATTTAGGGGTGGTCTAGAGTATGGGTTTGGGGAGGGTCTTGGGGAGGAGTCTAAGGAGGATATTGAAGGGACTGAGGTTAGACTCCAATAATGAGATTAGGGGTGGGAAATAATTGAAGACTACCTGGATATGACCAGCAATGGAGGCCTAGGCTAGTTTAAGGGTAACAGATTTGCTTATAGATATTTTGAAAGGATCAAGAGTGGGAAGTAGCTGGATAATGGAGGGCTAGGCTAGGTAAAAAATAACAAAGATTTGGGCCTAGTGATAATGAAAGGCTTATGGCCTTAGGCAAATGCCCTATCAAGGGGAAAGATTCAATCAGAGTTCAAGGGGTTTCCCAGATCCTGTACCCCATCAGGATAACTAGAGGTCAGGCACCAGGAACCATGAGAATGGGATTTTGAGAGAATCAAGGGTGGGAATTAGCCCCAGGCAATCCAGAGGTAACTGAGATTTGGGCATAGTGATAATGGAAAGTTTATGATCTCAAGGAATCCCAAACCAGATCAAGTGGGAAGATTCAAGGAGAGGTCAAGGGGATTCCCAGAGCCTGTACCCCATTAGTACCAGCAAGCTGCCATGTTACGACTGATTTTGCCAAACTTCTATGATATTAGAAGATTAGGAAAATATCTAGCATGCAGATGTCATTTAAGGTAGCATAACAGTCCCTAATCCAGAATATTAAAAATCTACATATAACTGTGTTACAACATAAAAATGTTATAAATACTTCTACTAATACTCTGCATACAATCTAGGTCCTACCTCTAGCACAGACTCCTTCAATAGTTCCTAATTTGTCCCCATGGGACAGATCTCTTCATACTTCAAGTCCTATTTCACAGAGCTTCAGAACTGTTTTAATTGCAGGTCTGATTATGTCACTTTCATCCTTACTAAGCTATAGCAATAACTTCTTAAGGCTACTGATGATGGAAAAATATGGTTAACTGTATCCTGCAATTTAGGCATAAGTCCTTCAGAAACACTTTTATAATGTATATAACATTACTTTAAATACAAACATATTTAATTTAAAGAAACGTCCAAAATGGTACTTCCTCCATGCTTTCCTATATGTCTATTCTCCAAAAGAGTTTTCAGTAACATTTGTAAGGAGTTAAAAAACAAAACAAAACATAATATGTTAAAATATAGTTTTAGTCTAATCTTATAGAACATGTCACTAACAGTAGTTGGCTAATCTTCAATTAGAACTACTCAGTTGGGGTGGCTAGGTGGCACAGTGAGTAAGAGCACTGGACCTGCAGTCAGGACGATCCAGGATTGGTTCTAGCCTCAGATACTTAACACCCACCCACCCACACATACACACACACAAAACTGTCCGTGTAACCTTGGGCAAGTTACTTAACCCCAATTGCTTTAACAAAAAAAAAAAAACTACTCATTTCCTTCTTGGATGACTTCCTTCAAGGAAAAATCTCCTCTCATTGGAACAATATTTAAATCCATTCTGAAATGAAAAAAAACAGGGCAATTTCCTTTGATGGGTCACAGACCAATTGCTCTGGGGTATGTAGAAAGCAATAATCAAACCAAGAAAGAGGTAATTTTGTCCTAAATTTGGTTTTCACCAGTTTCCTTAGGAAGGTAATTTGTCCTCCACCTTCAGCTAAGTGGACAATTCTGAAATGGGTTAATATTACTCCAACTCATCTTTCTCAAATGATTTTGTCATTATCCTTCCTGCATTTTTCAGTCTAGCTAAACTGTCTTCCCTTTCTCTCACATATGACATTTCACCTCTCATTTCTGTGCCTATTCCTTGGCCATTCCTCAAACCTGGAAGGCTCTTACTTCTGACTTCTACCTCTTAAAATATTTGCCATTCTTTGACAGTGAGATCAAATGTTACTCTTAAAATGAAATCTTCCGTGGTCCACCCTGCGCATAACCTCCATTCCCAACTGCTAGTACCTTCCTGTGATAGATAGCAAAGGGTTAACTTTCCACAGGCCCTGGAATGAGGTAACAAACTTAAAGGAAACAGCATTAGACTTCATCTCATTGGTTTCCTCCCCCCCCCCCCCAATTTGGTATGTAGATGCACAAGTAAAGAACTGAAGGATATTTGCTTCTGATTGGGTAGAAGGGTCAAATGAATAATTATGATAATAAAGTAGTGTCAATTGTAACTCTCATTGGCTGTCTCCAAATTTGGTGCATAAGGAGGAAATGTCCTCAGATAGGATTCTAATTCATGAATAATTATGGTAATAAAAGATTGAGATTGCTTTGCACCTAATAGTTTGAGATTGTGAGCCCACCTCACTGACCAATGGTGAGACTAGTCAAGGAGGTGGGCTGGGTTAGGATTAGGATAACAGAGGCCTACATGCTTCCACAATTTACACTCATTGGCTGATGACCCTTGAGCCAACAGGGCTGTACTCTCTCTCATGAGAAAGAATAAAGACCTTTTCTGCTTTCTGACTCAGACTCTGATTTTTATCCCACACATTCCCATCCAAAGTTACTTTTGTCTTGCAGTTACTTTTGTACATATATGTATGCATGCATATGCACATGCATGCACGCACACACACAGTATGTATGTCTGTACACGTTCTGGGTTTCCAAAATGCTTACTACACTTTTATTTATTTATTTGCCTTTTGGAGGGCAATTGGGGTTAAGTAACTTGCCCAAGGTTACACGGCTAGGTTTTTTTTTTTTTGATGGGTGTTAACTGTCTGAGACCTGATCTGAACCCAGGTCCTCCTGATTCTGGGGCTGGTGCTTTACTCACTGCACCACCTAGCTTCCCCCATTACTACAGTTTTAAATTGTTAAAGCTGCACTAAAACTTTTGGAACACCTTAGATGCACATAAACAAGGACTGTTGACTCTTCATTCAAATATGACTTTAAAAGAAAAAAAAATTGATGTCTTGTTATACATTATAAAAATTTATCCCAGTATCCTTTTCCCTCTAGCTTCCACAGACCAACTTTACTCTTTTTTTTATTAAAGAAAAAGAAGAGAAAAAAATTAGCAAAACCTTTTACTATATAAAAAAGTCTGAAAACCTAGGCTGTACTGGACACTTGTGGTCTTTCCACTTCTAGCAAAGAATGGGATGGTAATATCTTCTTTTATCCCTTCTTTGGGATCATTTATTCTTTGTTATCTGCAAAATTAATTCACTTTTTGTTTTCTGATTATCATTCTTTCCATTTACATTGTTGTCATCATTGTACATTTTGTTTATTTGACCTTGCATCAATCCACAGGCAAGATTTTTGAAGAAAGTCTGTTTCTTCTTTGTCTTTGGAGTTCCTGGATTTTAGCACAGCTGCCTGGCACACAGCAAATGCTTAATAAATGCTTGTTCATTTACTGATAATAAAACTGTCCTTAGAGAAAGAATAATAATGTATGAATTATGTCTATGGCATTTACTAGCCACTTGGCCCTGGGAAAATACTCAATTTCCTTAGAAGCCCAGTATTCTCATCTCATAAAAGTAAAGGTACAAAAAATATCAATAAAAAATCAATACCTACTATAAACGTACATTTGACCTTTTAAGAAAAGCCCAATCAGAAGTAAAAAAAAAAATGTCTTAATAGTTTTCTTTCCTTGACCTTATTACAAAACATGTCTTTCAAAGCTTTCTTACATGAGTCCATTTTGATAGTGAGGAATTACAAATCAAACCTCAGTTTGAGTTTAATGACATAAATATGAATAGTAAGTAAAATTTCCATTTGATCTCTGTAATGGTAATGCGATTTGAATTTGAAGATCTTTGTGTTGGCAAAGGTAGCAGGTACTTAGCATTTAGTAACTAATAAAGCCTCTGTTGGGGAAACAGAAGGTATGGACACCTGTCTCCTGTTACTCACGTAACAGGAAGGGGTTGGTTGAAACAGGAAGTAGCTAATACTGTGTATATAAGTATATTAAAATACTGTGTGTATGCCTCTCCCCAGAGAGGCACAGTCAGAATTTCTTGAGACCAGCATCTGGTGGCAGAGCAGCTACAGAAGAGAGAATGGAGAACTGAACCAGAATTTCCTGAGAACTTGTGTTGGAGCTTCTTCTGAACAGGAGCCCAAAGCCTGGAGCCTGGAGCCCTGAGCCAGGAGCCAGGAGCCCAGATGACTGAAGCATGACTGGGATGCTGAGACTTTGTTTGTGGCTTGGTTGAGCCTTGAATTCCCTGGAGCAGAAATGGTGAAGGATTTCACATGGACCAGACGCTGTGAATGGCAGTGTGGAGCAGGACCTGCCCAGAGAGCAGGTCAAAGAACTGGGAGCTGTCTGCCACTGAACCCAGGTGACAGTCTGGTGAATCCAGGTAGAATCTGGGACCATGGAAGGGGATCCAGGGAATCTGAGAACAGGCCCCAAGTCAAGATGAAAAGACCTCTTCTTGGGTACTGAGTAATTATGGAATTATAGTTTACTAGTGACCTAAGGGGTGGAGGGTTTTGTGTATGATACATAGTAAGACTTTGCTGAGTAAGTGACTGATTGTACTTTGAGTACTTTGAGATATTGTTACTGATAAGTGACTGATTGAGTTAATATGACTTTGCCCCAAGAATGGAAGACTTTGACTGTGTACTTTGAGATTATTGATAAGTGACTGATTGAGTTAACTTAAGAGTGACTATTTTATTTTGAGAGTATATTGTGAATATTATATTGTGATTGGGATCCCAGGAGCCCAGAGCCAGGAGCTCAGGAGCCCAGGAGTCAGGAGCCCAGTATCTGGGAGCCAGGAGCCAGGAACCCAGGTGACTGAGGAGAAATGACTAGGATACTGAGACTTTGTTTGTGGCTTGGTTGAGCCTTGAATTCCCTGGAGCATAAATTGTGAAGGATCTCACATGGACCAGATCCTGTGAACTTCAGTGTGGAGCAGGACCTGCCCAGAGAGGTGGTCAAGGAACTGGGAGCTGTCTGCCATTGAACCCAGGTGACAGTCTGGTGAATCCACGTAGAATCTGGGACAATGGAAGGGGATCCAGGGAATCTGAGAACAGGCTCCAAGTCAAGATGAAAAGACCTCTCCCTGCATACTGAGTAATTATGGAATTGTAGTTTTTCTAGTGACCTAGGGGTGGAGGGTCTGTATTTTCTATCGTGCTTAGTGATTCATGATACTTAGTAATAGATTGTTGAATAAGTGACTGACTGAGTTAGCTTAAGACTTTGCCCATGAGTGGAAGACTTTGACTATTGTACTTTGAGCTGATTGTTCTTTGTTCTAAATATTGTGACCACTTTGGTGAAAACTATGTGGCCCTTTTAATGGTAAGCTGTTGTGCTGTGATAAGCTGTAATATTGTGAATGCTGTACCTTCAATGTTTTGCTTTGATTTGTTATGGAATAGAGTGTTCACTATACTGTGCAATCAGAACCTTAAAAGCTGTTCATAGTAACATTCTTCTGGAAATCTGCTTGTGCATGGCATTACAATCTCATAATTTACATATTACTAATAATCATTAGTTTTTTCTCCTCATATCTTCCTAAGATCTCAAGATAATGTCAAAAAAGTAATTTAAAAACCTGTGGATTTTATTTCATTTTCTTAGTATACCCTGGTCAGAAAATCCACTTTATCATAATTTAGAATATGAGTCAACAAACAGTTCATTCTCTCCATTAAGTAACAATTCTAGGATGGGAGAAGCATCAGTGGTCACACAGAGACATGTATTTTTATAGGGAACAAGTAGGCTTCTGGATATGAACTATTTCCCTTATGATAGAAAAAAAAATCATGCTGGCTTCACAACTAGTCTGTCACTAGTCTTGGGAGTAGTCAGGGTTTCAAGAAAGGACAAAGTGACTTTTAAATCTTCTAATTTGATATTTGCCTAATGTGTTAGAGAGAATATAGATTCTACTTGTTCTTTGATTGGCTTTGTATAAGAATTGCACACATTGTCAAATTTGCTCAATTTGTACAGGGGTTAAGCTTAACTGTTTTTCACTGTTATGTTGCAAGATTAAATCTCTTCACTGGGGCAAAGTCAGGAAATCATCTGGTATAAAAATTAAAGGTATCTACAAAACTGGAAAAAAATAATATGTACCATTATCGTGACTACTGTTAATGCCCCACAACTATGGTTTGCGGTAGTAGATGGATTAATAATGAAGTAGTAGAGATATTTAAATAGATTGGAGATACACACTGCACTTGCATTATAAGGCTCAAAACAGCATATTTGGATCCAGAGGGTCCTTATTGTCACTGATTCACGTGTTAATCCTGATACTAACTGATGAATTCCTCTCAAACATTATTGGATCTTACTAATGGTCAGATACGACAGCAGAACTACCACTCTTGTAGAACAAGACTGAATGGCCTTTCCTTGTGTGTTCAAGGTCTGTTACTCTATATTCCTGGTGAGTCTGAAGTTTCAGTTCAGAGTTACCCATCTGAGAGTTAACACCTGGTTTGGAATTAGCTTAACTTTTAATGATTTTGCTGAGAAAGATTATGTGTACATTTTCTAAGTTTCCAAAATGTAATTTATAAATACTTCAGTCAAAAATATGCTGATGTTTGTACTGACATTGATTGTAATTTCATTTAGATTTAGGCTATAAAGCAAACCTCATGATATACAGAAACAATTAACTTTATGTAATACGGTTCACAAATAACCCTATGACTTATTCTCTAGGACAGTTTTACAGAGAGCCTCCACATTTTCATTTCCCACTAAGCCACGGTTGGAATGAGAGAGTGATTAGACCATTCTAAGGGGGCATAAGGACACGATAGCACTTGTGCACATTTCTACACATTTAGACCCCTTATTGCCTGAAGTCATTTATAGGCAAAGAGAATAAAAAGAATACCTGTCATTTCATCGGTATAGAGAACTCCTTAGGGAGGAAACTCCTATTAGCATTCTAGGTTGTCATCTTCTCTGGTATTTATAGTCTTAGAGTTAAGTGACACAGTAGATAGGGGGGCTTATAGTCAGCAAGGTGCTACTGAATCTTGTCTTAGATCCTTATGAACACTGTGACCCTAGACAAATCACTTAAAGTCATTATGCCTCAGTTTCCTCATCTGTAAAATGGGAATAATAGCAACAACCAGAGTTATTGCCAGGAACAAATGACAAAATATATATATAAAGTGCTTTGTAAACCTTAATAGTTATATAAACACTAGCTATCAGTTATTTATTTTAGAGTAGGAGTTCTTAACCTGGGGGTGTGAACTTGTTTGTATTTTAATATTTTGATAAATGTATTTCACTATGGGTCATCTAGGTGTCAAAGTGGATAGAGTGACCTGCCTGAAGTCAGGAAAACTCCTCTTCCTGAGTTCAAATCTGGCCTCAGACACTTAATAGCTGTGTGACCCTGGCCAAGTCCCTTAACCTTGTTTGCCTCAGTTTTCTCATCTGTAAAATGAGCTAGAGAAGGAAATGGCAAACCATTCCAGTATCTTTGCCAAGAAAATTCTGAATGATGTCATGAGTAGTCATACATGACTGAAAAAATGACTGAACAACAAGACAAATGTCAAAGTTACTGGTTTCCTTTGTAAGCCTATATTTTATTCTATGCTTTATTCTCAATTCAAAAACATTATTTTGAAAAGTTATACATTCTGAGAATATCTGTAAAACAACAAAAAAAAAACTTTAAAAACTCTTGTTTTAGAGAATTGTTTAGAGCATTAAAGCCTTAAATAAATTGCCCAATGTCATGTAACAAGGTGTCTGAGAGGAGACTTAAACCCAATGTTACTGGCCTCGAGGTTAAGCATTAATATGTTAGCTTACTTTTTGTTGATTGGCTCCAGTAGTACTGGGACACTAGATGGATAAGCTTGGATAGAAGAGGAAGTTAGAGAGAAAAGGCTAGCATTTAAGGCAGGCAAACAGGCAATTTATTTATGAAATACTTATATAAATAAGAGTGAAAAGAAAGACAATTCCTGACCTCAATGAAGTAGAGGAGGGAGAAAGAGTAGAGGAAATATATAGGAAGTTAAAAATTGGGAAGTAGGGGTGAGTAGAGAAAGTGCCTGTCAGAAGCTTGATCTCAAAGCCCAAAAACTAAGAAGAAGAAGAAGAAGGAAGAATATGAATGGTGGCTGACCTAGGAACTTCCTGAGAATGGAGGCCCCAAGAGGAAGCCACCAGTGGGAGAAGAGGGTTGGCAAAGGGGAATGGCATAATGGATGGATGTTCCAGGATGAGGAGGACCCAGTCATGGAGGGTTCTGGCATGAGATGGTAGCAGAGACCTAATGGAAAAATACAGAAACTCAAAAACAGATCTAGAATAAAGAGGAATTAAGGCTGGGCAGCCTTGGACCTCCTCCAAATGAAGGCCCAGTGAGGAACTTATCCGTGGAAAAAAGGGAATGGAAAAGAAGACAGGTATTCCAGGGTGAGAAGGCTGAAGGGAAAGATGGATATTCCAGGATGAGGAGGCCCTAAGTGCTAACGGAAATTTCAGTATGAAACTGTAGCTATAGCATGGTGGCAAAGTCCAGAAGAAGAGAAGCAGAGATAGGAAGGAAATGAATGCCAAGGGCATTTTGCATGAAATGCATTCCTTATTTGGCAGTAGGAAGGGGAGAAAATTAAAAGAGGCTAAATAAACTTCTTTAGGCTGTAGATAGGTTTTTTGCAGTTCACTTTCCAAGTAAATGTATAATTGGTGATTAAATTGTTTTGCAAATAAAAAAAGGGAAATTTCAATTAATAACAGTTATACTTAATATTTAAGATTTTTATTTATCATGAAATCACATTAATGTTAAAAAATTACTTTGCTAATTGGTACAAGTTTTAATACATTTTCAGGATTTTTTACTGTTTACATTTAATGAGATGTATTACACTTCTTGTAAGCAGTTTATTATACTCCAGAATCATGTTTGCAGTAGATTTCTTTAGAAATTTGAAAACTAACCTTAGTAACTGCCTCATTTTCTGAGGTTAGTTTATTGAAAAACCATTGCTCCCCATTGATATTTTTCAACAATTTGGACACTTTAATTTGTTTTTCATTGGTGTCCAATTTGCTTAAGTCAGGATGTTTTGTTTCGAAATAGCAACAAAGATTGTATTCCTTTGGAAGGGCTGTTACTTCTTGGCAAACAAGGCATAATATTTTGTCTCTTATGTAAGTAAATAATTACCTATTTGTCCACTCTGGGTTAAATACTCTATGTTCTGACTTGATCTTATGTTTCTTTTTATCAACCATTTTGCAGACACCCCCAAAACTTGTCAGAATAAAAAAATGTCCATGGGGCGGCTAGGTGGTACAGTGAATAGAGTACTGGCCCTGGAGTTAGAAGGAACTGAGTTCAAATTCAGCCTCAGACATTTGACACAATTACTAGCTGTGTGACTTTGGGCAAGTCACTTAACCCCAATTGCCCCCCAAAAAGCAAAAAAAAAATGTCCATAGCAATTGCTTTCATACAAAGTAATACTGAATTGAGTGTCTGACTTCAAAGAGAGAGGGGTAAGGGAAAAAGCCCTGGAATTGCTGCCACTCATCTCATGGCAACTGTCAGTTATGTTGGTGCTGGCTGTATTCACTTTGTCCCGGTTTAACTTCAGTAATGACCAAAAACACAATGAAAAATAGACTCTTGCTTCTTTCAGACTAGAGACAGACTGACAATGGTTGGTTGCCAAGAGTCATGTGACAAACAGGAGAGCTTGTTCATCAAAGAACCCAACCACCAAGTTACATGATGAGCACAGTAGTGACTAGGGAAAGTTGGCTGAAGCAGGGCACTGACAAAGCACTCTTTACAACTTTACTCTTTTACATCCTTTACATTTTTTTTTTTGAAGGCTGCCCAAAATCCTTTGGCGGGCCACGATTGCCCAGCAGGCCCTATGTTGTGCAGGTCTGGTATAAGGAGCTGCCTGAATTCAGGAAATAGCACGAGAATGTTAAATTCCTGGAAATAGCCATAGTGGGAGTGGAGGAGACTAAAGCAGCTGTCATCAATAAAACAAGGGAAGCAAACTAGGTATCCTTCACGAATAGACCCGTTTGTTTTACAAATACACTCATTCCCTTCCTAAAGGCTTTATGCCAACAAGTTGCAACAATTATCCATAGAGTGACACAGCAAAGTGAGCTTTTAAAGTTCTACTTTTGGCTGAGACCGTTATGCAAATAATATTTTACTAATGGAATAACAACATATCCTTGTGGGTCACTTTAATGGTTAATTATAATTATGTCGGTTGTTTCATTTACAGCTGTTACATGCTTCTTTTTCTTCTGATTAACAACTAAGTTTAAATATAAGTCCTCTAAAATATTTCTTCTTCCTATTGTTGTTAATTGTTATTGTTTCTATCATGCCAGACCCTTTGTAACCCCATTTGGGTTTTGGGGTTTCCATTTTCAGCTCATTTCAGATGAGGGAACTAAGTTAGCAAAAAGGATTAAATGAATTGCCTGGGATCACACAGCTAGTATGTTGGATTCGAACTCATTAAGATATCTTCCTGATTCCGAGCCTAGTGCTCAAATCACTGCACCATCTAGGTTAAGAGTAATTTAAAAGTATACCAGATTTATATCTAGATCTATTGAGAATTGACTATATATATATAGAGAGAGAGAAACTATGAAAAAATGAAGCAAGTTTCTCTGACAAAGGCTTCCTTTCTCAAACATATAGGAAACAAAGCAAGATTTATAAAAATAAAAGCTATATCCCAATTGATAAATGATCAAATTATATGAACAGTTTTCAGATAATCAAAGCTATCTAAAGAGATATGAAAAAAATGCTCTAACTCACTATTGTTGGAGAAATGCAAATTAAAACAGTTCTGAGGCACTACCTCATACTTATTAGATTGGCTAAAATGATAGAAAAAGAAAATGACAAATTTTGGAGTGGATGTGGGAAAAATGAGTCATTAATGTACTTTTGGTGGATTCAACTGTTATGTAGAACAATTTGGAGCTAACCCCAAAGGGCTACAAAATCATGCATAACCTTTGACCTAGAAATACCATTACTAGGTCTGTATCACAAAAGAATTTGAAAAGAAAAAGGAAAAGTACCTATATGTACAAAAATATTTATAGCAGCTCTTTTCTGGCAATAAAGAATTATAAGTTGAGGAGATGTCCATCAACTGGAGAATGGCTGAACAAATTGTGTGTGGTATGTCAATCCTGATGGACTACTAGTGTGCCATAAGAAATGATGAGTAGGATACTCTCAGAAAAACCTGGAAAGACTTATATGAGCTAATGCAAAGTGAAATGTACTATATACAAAGTAACAGCAATATTGTAAGATTATCTTCTATGAATGATTTAGCTATTTTCAGCAATAAAATAATCCAGATAATTCTGAAGGATTTATGATAAAAAATGCTATCCATCCCCAGAAAAAGAATGGATGGTGTCTCAATAAATAATGAAGCAAACATAGTTTTGTTACTTTATTTTTTCTTGAGTTTTTGTTTTGTTTTGGTCTATGTTTTCTTTCACAGTATGAATAAGATGGAAATGTTTTGAATAACTTCACATAGAACTTTAATGCTAATTAAGCATCCTGACTCTAAATATTGCTTTGTTTTTGTTTTTTTAGTCTTCCACGCTTCTTTACTATAAGAATAAGGACAACAGGAATGCCAAGGAAGTTTTCAGGAAGGAAACATCACTATGGGCTACTGTAATAATGGTAGGTTTTTTTTTTTAAAAAAGGTGCAGTGTTAACCTGGATTTTGAGGGATGGGTAGGATTTGGATAGTTGAAGAGGAAGTTAGGTGGCATTTAGGTTGAGGGAATAGCATAATCAAAGATGTGAATGTGTGAATAGGCATGGATTTTTGACTGCAATGGATGGTGCATGTTCAAAAATTAATAGCAAAGAATTGATTAGGAAGTATGGGAACACATGATAGGGTATCTTGAAACTTAGAGTTCTGAACTTATGAAGTGTGTCACTCTAATTTCTTTAACTGCTGAACAAAAGCAAAAAAAGAGTACTGTTTTATAAAGACTAGTCTGACAGAAGAATGATGGATGGAAAATCAAGAAACCAGCCTACATCAGGAAAGCCAGGCAGATAAATAAAATATAGGTCCCAAAGAGAGAACAAATTTTGTGTATTGGTTTGGCACATAAGAGGTGGAGGTGGGCAGGCAATGTATGAGTATTGAAAAGATGGTCTTAATAGAAAAATAGTTTCAACCTAAAAGAAAAAAAAAAGCTGTCACAAGTTTCTATGATGACCAACCTCTTTTTTTTCTACCTTTTTTCTACCTAATATGACTTATGTTTACTTCACATTTGGATGTGAGTGATGTAAAATATACAAAGGTTATACATGAAACTACAAAAACCTTGAAGTATAAATGAAATTAATTGATTTTTGACAACTTTTATTGAACCTCTGGGATCTGGAAAATTCAGATCTCCTTAGAATAATGCAGGAGCTATCAGTAAGCATAATATGCAGATCAGATAAACAAGTACTTATTGAGCTGCTCTGCCTCCCCTGCCTTTACTATTATATTCTATCCCTCTTTCCTATAAGAAATAATCATAAGAAAACACAAACTTGTAGCACATAATAAAATATACTTGAAACTGAAATGTTCTGTTGTTCCCCTCCCTTCCTTCCCATGTTTGTCTTCTAATAGACAACAGAAATAATTGAATTCATAGAGAAACAGGAAATGAAATGCTTAGATGAGCTATCTAGATGAATTAGACTAGATATCAATTGGCAAATCCATATGTACAATAGAATGAGATTCCAAAGTTGCCTCAGGCTACTTTAATAGAAATTGCAGAGTAATTCAAGTGAATAATAGTACTGGTTTATGTTTCTCTACTTTCATGTTATTTTACTTTTGGAAAAAAAATAAAGAAATCAAAGCACAGTTATGTGTTTATATAGCCAGGTTGTACATTACAAGAAAACCATTTTTTTTTTAACTACTATGTTGACAAATTCTTCAAGCTAAACAAATTAATGGGGCAGTCAATAAGAACAAAGATCCCTAAAGTATAGAAACCAGTTTTGAGTTCTAGATCAATTTCACTACCTATTTGATATTTGTCTGGACAAGCCATTTAAAAATCTCTGGGCCTCATTTTCCTGATGTGTAAGAGAAAGGATCATTAGAAGACAGATTTAGAACTGCCAGGGACCTTAGGAATCATTTAGTCTTAGCTTAGCCCGTCATTTTATAGATGAAAAAAAAAAGCAAACCCATTTAGAGGTAAAGTTATTTTGCTAAGATTACTAAGGCAATAAATACATTGCATAATTAAGATTTGAAGTAATTTCTTCTAATTTCAAATGCAGTATTCTTTCCACCATACCATTTAGGGCAAAGTTAGGTAATGGATCTAAGGTAATCTTATATTCAATGTTATGTGCATTACAGAACCTTACAGTTACTGAGCCCCAAGTATGGTTGTGTGCTGGATACAAATTCTGAAACTGTATAATTTTATTCTCTGATATGAGAGGGAAAAATAATTTAATAAATTAAATGTCTAATCCTTCTCTGGAAGTACTGACTGTGAGTGATCACTGTTAAATAATACAGTATCCCTGGAATATATCATCATAGATATCTACACAAAATATGCTTCTTTGATTGGACAGAGTTCTCTACTCTCACATTTGGTGACATTACAACCTACAAGGAATTTTTTATTGTTGATGTTTCTTCTCCATTTTGTGGAAAATAATCACCTCTCACACTTATTACTAAATCAACTTTTATTGACATATAATACAATAAAATAAAATTTAAAAAACTTATCTCTATACTATATCTAATTGTTTACAAACCATTTAAATTTTAATATTTATCTGAAATTAGGTCAATCTAAAGAATTAATCTTCAAAAATGGATTTTGTTTCTAAAATTCTTTTAAAGTTTAGGAACAGTAAACACATAATATTTAATCTTCCCTACAATGAGCTATAGATAGTTGTGAACCATAATAACAATAGTAATAATACCTTAAATTGGCTGTTTCCATTTTGCCTTTACATCCTTAGTACCTAACATAGACTTTGTACACAGCAGGTACTTAATACATGTCCAATTTTGCTAAATTTATTACTGTCCATTTTTTCTAATAAATGGTAATATGACTTTATTGATTTTGACAGTAAAGGAATGGTCCAGACTATGACACCCAATCTGCCATGTAGATTGTTATCTTTTTAACCTCCTTTTCATGAAAAAGTTATAACTCAATTTTTATACTACTTTATTGCCATAAGAAAGCAGGTCTGATTTTTTAATCTAAATGGGAAAGTATGCAAGATTTTTTTCATCCAATATATTAGGCGCTTACATATCACATATGTCAAGAGATACCTATGTTTAAAAACTTGGAAGACTTATGGTAATTTCTATTCCTCAGAGCATCTTGTACACAGTAGGAGATCAGTTAATATTGATTAGGTGATTTTTTAAGAGAGTGCATTTATCTTTCAGTTGCTACTGTCGATTGTGAACTTTACAATTCTTCTGTTACAACTATTACACATTTAAGTTTAGAATACTAATTAGAATACATATTGAGTTTTATAGCTTTAGTATTTATAAGCATATCCTTTCTTTCAGAAAAGTTAGGTTAAAAGTAAGTGACTGTATCCTGATTCCAAGAATGCTTTTATTCAATTCATTTTTAGAAATCTTCTTGGAATGACATTCTTTTGAATGACACCAATAATGGTACAGTTCTCTCCTTAAGAGGTTAATTTGGATTTCTGGAAGTAGCCAACAAATTTCAGCACAAACTTTAGCCAGTCAAATTAAAGATTTCCTCTGCATATCATAAATTGCTACTGATTGCAGGTCCCAAACTAGAAGATATCTCTTGAATTGTAGCCATTAAATAGCCATATATCTTCTTTGAGGTCCAATTTTTTTTTCATTATATAACACAAGGATTGGAACATAGTAGTACCCCAATAAGTATTTATTGAAATGATTCAAGTTCATCAGTAAAATAGAGATAATATTATTTAGACTTCCTATTTCACAAAATTGTCAGAATAAAATAAAGTCTGTAAATCACTTTGGAAATAGTGATATGGTATATAAATATAGGCTATTATTTTTTTCCTCTCTATTATGAGAACAAACATCTCTTGCAGTGTCATAACTGGTGGGCAAGGTAAAATCAAGAGGACTTCCCTCTCTGAGCCATGCAATTCTTTAGGTTCAACATCTGAGATCTCTGCTCCTATTCTAGTGCTTGTTTTCCCCTTATATCATGTCTCTCATTTTCCTCTTTTTAGGAAAAAAAGATTCTTATCTTTGTTTTTGCAAATTTACTAAAATTTTTTTCCATAACTATATTTCAATAAATCAGATTCCTTTGTAAGCCTGTGTTTTAGTCTACTTTATCTATTTAAAATTATTGTTATGAGGAGGTTTCCCTAGATTGCCAAAGAGATCAGTGACACACAAAAAGTTAATAATTTACATTTTAGAATGAATGTCAGTGTCTACTGGGACTGAACTCTAATCAGGCTTACAGTACTCTAAGGAACTCTACCTCTCCTACTATCTTCAGCATGAGTAAAATCTCGCCCCCCCCCCCCAAAAAAATAAGTACAGTTACTGTTTAAAAAAAATAAAAAAAATTAATACATTAAAAAAAAGGGGTGGCTAGGTGGCACAGTGAATAGAGCACCAGCCCTGGAGTCAGGAGGGCCTGAGTTCAAATCTGGCCTCAGACATTTGACACATTTACTAGCCTTGTGACTTTGGGCAAGTCACTTAACCCCAAATGTCCTCCAAAAAGCAAAAAAATAAAATAAATGATGGTGGCTAGGTGGTGCAGTGAACAGAGTACTGGCCCTGGAGTCAGGAGGACCTGTGTTCAAATCTGGCCTCAGACGTTTAACACAAAAAATAACTGTGTGACCTTGGGCAAGTCACTTAACCCCAATTGCCCTCCAAAAAGCAAAAAAAAAAATCTTCCCCCTAAAATTATACCTGAATTGCATATAAAATCCTCATTAGTATTCTGACATCTTTTTTGTTGGGTTTTGTTTTGTTTTTTGAGATATAAAATTTTTCTGTTGAGATAGTTTCTCATATTTTTCTTCTCAAATGGATGTAGCTAAGTTTATGATTTTCAAAGGAATATCCAACTTAAAAAAATAGGAAAAAATACCAAAAATAAGTACCAACCAGTAAAGTGTGTATTAATGGAGTGTGATGGCACAAGATGAAGCAATTAAACAAAGGTCAAGTGGTGCTGTCAATAAACTTAATTCCTAAAATTTGCCTCAACAAACCTGTACTGTTAAGTATATCAGATAACTAATGAGTTTATTTTTGAACAAATTTCAGAATAGCAATTAGGCCTGCACAAACCCATGTGGTCTTAGAAGGTTTAGGGGAAGAGAGGTTTAGCTTTCTAAATCACATCTCTGACTTGAAATATGTCTCTAGTTATATTATAAGAATTTAAGCATTCTCAGATTTTTAGAGAGAATCAGGATGTCTTCATATAGCCTTCTGTAGCATCATGGAACTCCCTCTTGCTATTGCCCAGGAAGATAGCTCAAGGGGGTATAACCACATCAAAACCCCCAGTTAACCAGGATAGTCACATTCACAATAACATATAGACACATAAGACAGAATGTCCTTCACAGAGAAATGTGAAAGAAATAAAGCTATATTCATAATTTACAGAGGGTAAGTCCAAGTGTTAAAGGGGAAATATCTATTACTGTGTGCACACACACACACACACACACACACACACACACACGTATATGTAAGTAAAGCCAAGCACGAGCAGCTTTCTAGAGGATGGCTGCTGTGAACAGCATTTTAAGGTTCTGATTACACAGTATAGTGAACACTATTTATTCAGTAACAAATCAGAGCAAAACATTCACAGAAAATCAAGGTACAGCATTCACAATGTTACAACTTATCACAGAAAATAAAAAAAAAAAAACAGTTTTCACAACAACTTATCACTAAGATGGCCACATAATTTCCACCACAGTGGTCACATAGTTTTGAACAAAGTACAATCATTTAGTCAATCAATCACTTAGTAACTCAGTCATTCAATCAACTCGTTCATTGAATCATCCTTAAGAAGGCTTCCCTCCTTAAGGGACACAAAATACAAAAGTCAAAGTATTTCACCTCTGGATAATACATTCATTTAGTCAATCACAGAGTCCTTAATTCAATCACAAAGTAAAATCACAAATAAATTACACAATTCAGCAGACAGGGCTTCCAGCTGTCTGATCATTACATCCATACTTATTTACCAGAGAGGGAAGCATGAACATCTGGGTTTTCAAAGCCGGGTGGGGCTCAATGGCTCCCCCGAGTCTCATCTGACCAAATCACACAACTCTTCCCAAAGTGAGCCCCAAAGCAAAACCTTACATCAGGGTCAGTTACTACTCAGTATTCATGGAAAAGTCTTTTCATCTTGACTCAGAGTAGGCTCTCAGATTCCCTGGATCCCTTCCATGGTCCCTGATCCTACCTTGATTCATCAAACTGTCACCTGGGTTCAAAGGCAGACAGCTCCTAGTTCCTTGTCCAGCTCTCTGGACAGTCCCTGTTCCACCCTGAAGCTTACAGTATCCAGTCCACTTTAAATCCTTCCCAGTCTGTTCCCAGGGATTCAAGGCTCAACAAAGCTATAAAAAAGTTTATACAAAGTACCAGCATCACAAGTCATGCTTCCTCAGTCTTCTGCAGCTCCAGCTGGTCCTCAGAAATCCTCAGCAGCTCCAGCTGGCCCTCAGACTCAACAGATCCTTAGCAGGTTCTCAGCAGCTCTGGCTGGTGCCCAGACTCAGCAGAAGTTTCAGCTGGTTCCCAGAATCAAAATCACTTCATCCAGGTTCCCAAATAAAAATCATTCTCTCCAGCCTGGGCCTCTCTTCCTCAGCCTCCAGAACCTGACTTCAAGAAGATCTGACTCTCCCTCTCTGGGGATTTTCATTATATAAAGTATTGTTCTTCCCTTTTCAGCCCCTTCCTGTTACATCAGCAATAGGAGTTCATACTTTTTGTTTCTTTAACAGAGGCTTAATTTGAACTAGGTGCTAAGTATATTTCTGCTTAGCAATACAAAAAGAACTTCAAATTACATTACTATTACAATGTATATATGTATACATATATATGCACACATACATACATATGTATATATACATCCAAATGTCTGCTTTGCTTTCATTGCACACTACTGTGAGATATATCATATACCATATATGCACATGTACATATATGCATATACATACATACAATATGCAAAGACAGCAAAGCACACATTTAGATGTGTGGTATCAAATGCAAATAGAAATTAATCTGTACACAAAGATCCCTGCAGGTTTCATATTTATTTAATATTAAAATGTAATATTATCTGTTTTATTATATTTTTTCTATTTTGCTAAATATTTCCCAATTACATTTTAATCTTGTTCAAGCATCACTCAGGAGTATTGTGAGCGATGTGTTTGAAACTTTTAATCCAGCTCTAAGGAACACTGGATTTGGAGTTAAATGACATGGGTTACAATCTTAATTCTGCCTCTTCTCTGCATTATTAGACATACACTTAAACTCTCTGGTCTTTATTTTCCTCACTTGTCAAATGAAGGGGATTGAAAAAGATGACCTCCAAGGTCCCTTCCAGCTCTAAATTCATCAAATGAACCCTTTTACAGGAATGTTATAACAGAAATGATTTTTTTGCCTCCCTAATTATACTCTTACAGAAAAAAGGATAAAGTACATGCACATTTCAATTATTGAAGAAGGATAAAATCTTAATTGGCATATGAAAGTTCATCATGCTCTCTCAAGATTGCTGTCTCTGATTTCTGACTTCCCCCTCCAAAGCCATTATCCAAAGGAACAGATGTTGAGAACAAGAAAACCTAATTCCTACCAAGACCAACATCAACCACTAAATAACTGCCAATGTTAGGCAGGAAATTCCAAAATCCCTGGGAAAAGTAGTGCCCACCAGATCAGCAGACTTACTTCCTTCAGTCATCAATGGGAATTATTCTCATGAAGCACTGGACCAACAGCTACAGACAAAAAAGTAAGCCAAAGAGCACAAGAAATAACAGTGCCCAGAAGACCACTGGACCACATTCCAGATTGATCCCCAAAGCTATTATCCAGGGACCAGTCTTTGTGGAGATGAACCCCGGCAATTTTCTCTATAGGTGTTGAAAATACTGCCTCCTCAGCATCCACAGCGACAGAAAGTAGTGAAAAGAAAGTTATTGTCTCTAAAGTCTTTGGCATTGTCACATGGTCCAACATTAGAAATGGATATGGTTTTATCAATGGAAATGTTAAGGAAGCTACATCACAATTACTTTGCCACTATACCCTGAGGACAATTGAACATTTCTATTTGCTATGTCTCCCTCATAAGAATGTGAGCTCTTTGGGAAGAGGAACAAACTTACTTTGCTATTTATTTCCCAGCAACTGGCATAGGGAGTGTGTTTTTTTTTCTTTCACTTACTTCACTCACAGTACACAAGTTGATCACAATTCTAACTGGTACATTTGAAATTAATCTCCAGAAAATGAGAAATAAAATTATACAATTGGTGTACATTTCATTGTTTAGAACAGACAATCCCTACCACTAACTATGAATACATTTAAAATGAATGAATTGCAGGTTATATTTACTTTACCTAAAAGAACCGTGTGACCCCAAATCCTCTTTCTGGAAACAAGACACAGTAAATTTTGGCAGTCTCTGTTTAAAGGAAATCATCCCCTTCATTTTTCAACAAGTATAAATTTCACATGATGTAAGGAAAATAACTTTTAAAATAGGAAGAAAATGAACCATGATATGCATAAGGGATGCTATTTAGGGGCTCAGGGATTTATGAATGGGAAATACTTTCTCATATGACTGCTGAGATCTACACGGGTTATAAAAACCTCATAATTCAGCAAATATTCCAGACCACTCATTCATTCAACATTCAATTCATTTAATAATTTCTTAGCGTTTGTTACATTTTATTATAGGTTGATAAGTAGAGTCACTAGGTAAATAAGACATAGCCTTCAATGTCAAGAATATTACAATATAATAGAAATAAAAACACAAACCTAGGACAAATATGCCATAAAATATTACATAAGTATGCATGTAAAGCTGTTAAGAAGGGACAATAAAAGTCCACTGGAGCAAAAGAATACTTTAGGCTTGTGGAAGTCAAGGAAAACTTTATAAAACTGGAATCTATTCTGATTTAAAGGATGGTTAGGATTTCAACAGCTGGAGACTGGTGATATGGAGCTCACAGTATGAGCAAAGGTAGAAGGAGACAGAAAAACAAGTGATATGTTAGAACAGTAGAAATGTGTTAATACTAGTATAAATTGAAAAAAAAAGTAATGTGCATGCAAATTGTTA
The DNA here is from genome assembly GCF_028583685.1 of Petaurus breviceps papuanus. Classification (NCBI taxonomy): domain Eukaryota; kingdom Metazoa; phylum Chordata; class Mammalia; order Diprotodontia; family Petauridae; genus Petaurus; species Petaurus breviceps. The sequence goes on along the minus strand of NW_027185601.1, from coordinate 2,126,164 downwards.
AAGTTTAGGAATTGTTTAAGCAATAAGATAAATAATCTCTTCTGCCCTTAATTAGTATGTGCCTTTTTTTAAACTTTAACCTAAAGAAATCTCTTTCCTTGCAACCCTTTGTAGTAATTCAAATATCCTTATCTTTGTCATTATGAGTTTCTTTTCTTTTCTCTTCCTTTCTTCTTTTCCTTCTTTCCTTCCATTGTCTTCATCTTCTTCATCTTTACTTTCTTCATGATGAGGAAATTGAGGTTAATAGAGTTTTCATGCCTTGCCAAAGGTTATTCAAGTCAAATTGGTCTCCTGGGTATTCTGTATATGTGATTATTCATTTCCTGCCTTCATGTTTTTGTGCAATTCATTTCCCACAATAGGAATTCCTTTCTTCTTTAGTTTCTCCACCAAAAACCCTTACCTTACTATAGGGCATAACTCAAGTTGTCACCTCCCATAAAAAGGCTCTCTGACCCCTTCTCCATTCTATAGTTTTTTTTTTCAAACTCTGTCCTTTGAAAATGATTTACGAAGTATTACTTACCTATCACATCCCCCAAATTGAATGTAATTTATTCGAAGGAAGGAAATATTTTGTTTTTTTTTTCTTTTTGTAAATCACCACCACATTATCACAGAGTCCTGTACAGAATAAGTACATGATAAATATCTATTGAATTGAAAAATATATCTAATAAGAATTTGGAATTTGAACTCTTCAGTGCTTTTCATTATCACATCAAGGTGATTTTGGATTCTTGAAACCATGACAGACAATTTTTCCCGTCTTGTAGACATTTTGAGTACAGGGACTGTTGAGGTTTTCGGGAGAGGGGAGGACATAGGAAGAAGGCAGGAAGAGGCATAACTAAGGCAAACATAGTCTATCATCAAGAATACTTAGCTCCCCAAAATTTTAGCATTTTACAAACAATGAAACAGGTACCAAGAAATGTACTTCCTTCTTTTGGGTAACTCTTAAAGCTAGGGGCTAGGTAGGTGATAGCTCAGTCTTAAATGTGATGTTTCAGGGATACAGCTCTAGTGGCTGTATTCCCATGCTTAAATATGAAAGTATAGAAAGAGATTTGTTTCTTTTTTCTCTTTTGGGATAAATTTGCTTGCTGATATATTAGGAAAAAAAATCTTTAGCTATGCTATTATTCACAGATGCCAAACCAGCCTTGCATTACTCATCATGGCAATTAGACACTTCTCAGGCACACAACTAAATCAAATGCCAACATCTGCATTGCCCCCATAAAGATGGTTAATGGCAACCTGTGGTCAAATTATTTCAGTCATGTGTGTTGTATTAGTATAATCATAATTACATTGTTATATGTCATTAATCTAGAAGGACATCCATTTCTAATTTATCTCTGAGGATGTTCACTAGAAACTTTACTATTTCTTTTCCTTCCCCTCATCACTAGCCATGCTCCTTGTGGCCTTAATCATCTTTTCTAAGAATTTTGCAGACCTTTGAAATCTATAACATCAAGAAAACTACAAAAGACTGAATTCAGTCAAGAGGAAAGGCTTATGAAAGGGGAATAATAAATAGTCAGGCAAAATGTCGATTTTCATGAAATTCAAAGCACAGAGAAGTTAAAGGTCCCTTTCTGCACAGGAAAAGAAAGGGCTAACAGTTAATGTAAATGCAATAAGGTCTTTTATTATTCACTAGACTGTGCACCATGCAATATATATTATAAAAGTGGAAGAAAAGTCAATAGCCATGTACAAAATAACCAAGTTAGAAAGGCAGATTGTGTTTCCTTGGGAAATGAAATGAGGAGGGGAGACTTGTTTCTGGTATACAACCTTAGTGGTCAGATCCAGGCCCCTTAAACATATTCTAAAGTAGATCACCTAATGAATTGGATATCTATAGGAAATGCATAACCTCACATTTACTACTGTAGATATTCTAGTGAGATAGACATTTCTGGATTTAAATGCTTTCAACCAACCCTAGAGGATTGGGAAGTTACCTGGACTTCAAAAACAGCACCCAGACTACTGTGACATCTGAATTACAAAGGAACCTAACAACTGAAATTTACAAAAGAAGTTCACCTTCCAGGTTTAAAGGCTCTCACTCTCAAGCTATTTACTGATGCTCTTCTCTTGAAATTATCATGTAGTAACTGTTTACCATTTAAGATAATTTATCTTTTATTTTCATGATACTCAAATTCATCTGACAAATAAGGTGAATAGGAACCCTAAATACATCCTATATAAATCAGGGATTCTTAATTTGTGGTTCATGATTTAAAAAAATAATAACAACTGTATTTCAATGTAATTAGCTTTCTCTATAAACCTATATGTTTTATTTTATGGTTTTAAATGAATTATTTTGACAAGGAGTCCATATAGTTTTTATCAGGTCTTTTGCAAAAGGAGTTTATCATACAACAAAGGTCAATAATCCCTATTATGAATGATGTGAGCAGGTAAGCCATCTGATAAATGTGAAAACTGAGGGATGGGTAGTGAAAATATGATTCCATTGCTACAGGCTTACCTGGGAGTTAAAAAAAAAAAAACAACCCCCTGTACTTTTTTGCATGTTAGTCTTTAAGAGATGGTTAGAGATTAAGTGATTTCCTTAGGGTCATGCACTTTGTGTCAGAGACAGAACATGAATTGCCTTCTTTGTGACTGTGAGAACTGCTTTTTATAACTCTGCTACCTGAACTTGTCATAATTAAACAAGAAGAAAATAAGTAAAATTAATATAAAAAATAACATCATTAGACCTACAAGACTAGATTTATACTTAGAAGATTTAGATTCACTTAAGATAAGACTTCTAGTAGCCCAGTGTTCCCATTTGAAAATAGGGATTATAAATAACACAAAACAAATATCATAAATAAAAAATATAAATGACAGTCATTAACATCCTAGGAAGGAAATAAGCATTTATTAAGTGCTTACCACATGCTAGGAATTGTGCTAAGCACATTGCAATCATCTCATTTAATCTTCACAACAACCCTGAGAGGGGGAGTTCTATTATTATCCTCATTTTAAAGCTGAAAAAATTGAGGCAGGCAGAGGTTAAATGACTTGTCTAGGGTCACACAACTAGTAAGTAACTGGAGTTAATTTCAAAACTAGCCTAAAGTCACTATAAATATGAAATTAGACAGGCATGAAAGGATGTTGTAAACTATAAAACATTGCATAATGAAAGATATCACTACTACTACCACTACTACTACTACTACTACTACTACTACTACTACTACTACTACTACTACTACTGCTACTGCTGCTTCTGCTGCTGCTGCTGCTGCAAGTCAATAACCAATAAGGAATTATTAAACACTTATTATGTACCAGGAATTATACTAATTGTTGTATATAAAAATACAAAATGTCTACTCTCAGTAATGTGATTGTCTAATGAGGAGACAAGTACATATACACACACATGCATATGTGTATAATATATACATGTGTATACATATATACACACACACACATACACACACACACCCAGAATAAACATTTAAATCATACAAAGCTATTTATTTACTGTTCCTCTATTCCTGCAATAACCACTTAGCAACTTTTTATCATTTTTGAGACAATTTATATTCTATTTTCAGGCTAGACATGGTTTAGACCAGGAATCCAAATCCATCCTATAAATCAGGAATTCTTAATCTGGGGTCCATGATTTTTTTTAATGTTTTGAGAATTTATTTCAATGTAATTGATTTCTTTATTTAGATTAAATTAAATGCCAGTTAGTTAAATACAAAGTAGAGAAAGAGGGAAAATGAACTGTGAAGTTCATTAATGCCTTCATGTAGAAGGTCGTACTTGAGATATGTTTTTTTTTCTTTTTTGGAGGGGGGAATGCAGAGCAGTGGAGGTTAAGTGACCTGCCCAAGGTCACACGGCTAGTAAGTGTTAAGTGTCTTAGGCCGGATTTGAACTCAGATCCTCCTGACTCCAAGGCTGGGTGCTCTATTCACTGCACCACCTAGCCATCCCTCAGATATGTTTTGAAGATAGGCACTCAGTGAAATAATTTCAGGCATGAAGGATGGCTAGTGTAAAAAAACACAGAGATGGGGGATAGAGTGCTGTATATGTGGAGCAGACTGGATGACAAAGTGAGTAAGAAGGTGGAGGAGGTAAGAAAGGAAAGGTAGAGTCCAAGCTGAAAAGGGCTTTAAAAGTTAAAAAGAGAAGTTTAGGAGGGACCACTGCAGTTTTTTAAGTAGGGGCCTGATGCAGTCACATTAAGATCTGTGCGGAAGATGGACCAAAGTGGGGAAGGACTGGAAGGAGGGAGATCAACTATGTGGTGACTGTAGCAATAATACTGTGAGACATGCTAGGAGAACCAAGAGCTTTTGAATTGGAATAGAGATAAGCTCCTTATTTTAATGACACTGAGGTATTGCTTACCTTCCTAGGTATAAGATGGAGAGGGTGGGGAGATATTTGGCTAGAGAGACTGCAAAGGTCATCATAAGTATAACATGTCAGCCAACCAGCTTGATCCTAGACTGCAGGAAGAAAAATATAGTACCCAGGGTCAGATAGGGCACAAGCTTACTATACTCTAACCTGCTCAGGCAACATCTAGCATGCTACACCTTGGTCTTGGTATCCTATTTTCTGACACTGACAAACTAGAGCTTACCTTGAGAAGATGACCAAGATGACAAAGGCACAAAGATTTATGCCACATGAGAATAAATTGAAGTAACTAGAGCTGTTTGACTTGGAGAAGAGAACAGTGTGGCAGTGGGTGCGAGAAGAGATCATTCGTGGGAATATTGATTTAGCAATGGAAGGGACCTGAGAAACCCTATAAGTGAAAATCTCATTTTTAAAGACCAAGGAACCAAAGAACAGAAAGATTAAATGATGTCCAAGGTCGCATAAGCAATAAGTAGCAGAGTCACAAGGATTCAAATCCAGATTCTATGACTCTAAATCTAGCACTCTTTCATCTAGCCTCCTTTGACCAAGGATGTAAGAGAAAATCATTTTTAGGTATGGGACGATGTTCCTCTAACACAACTGGAGACACAGTGGATGGTGTGCTGGGCTGGGAATCAGAAAACATGAGTCCAAGGCCACCTTCAGACATTCATTAACTGTGGGACCCTCTCCCAGTTCACCTAATTCACCTAACCTCTGTTTCCCTCCATTTACTCATATGTAAAATAGGCATAACAATAGCAACTGCCTATCAGGGTTGTTCTGAGTATTAAATGAGATTTTATATATATATATATATATATATATATATATATATATATATATATAT
>NW_027185601.1:2063088-2120858 GCF_028583685.1 Petaurus breviceps papuanus | reverse complement strand
TATATATATATATATATATATATATATATATATATATATATATATATGTTTGTTTGTTTTTGTTTGCTTTTTGGAGGGCAATTAGGGTTAAGTGACTTGCCCAAGGTCACATGGCTAGTAAGTGTGTCAAGTATCTGTGATAGTAATGGAATGTGGAGATTCCCCTGTATTGGGCTTGGTTTTCAAATTGATTGTATTAAAACCCAGAGCTTGTTAATCCCACCTGTGGGATGGACTTTTTGATGTGAAAAGAAAGTCCTGACTGGGAGGAGCTGGTGACGTAGATTTGGAGAGACACTAGAGAGAGGCAGAAGATCTTTTTGGAAGCAGCACCTCCTGGAGAGAGAGAGACTAAGAGAATTGCTGGTGGCTGCTTTGAATTGCCCTGGACTTTTGAGACCTGCCCCCTGAGCTGCCAAGGACTGAGGAGACATGGCTGTTTTGCTGGTACTTTGTCTGTCTGTTTTGATGTTATTTTGCCAGATTTGTCCACTGGTGAAAGACTGTCCTTTTGTTGAAGAAGTCCTGGAACCTGGCTGTTCGCTAAGAAGCCCTGAGACTGTCCTGCAGACAGAGAGTGAATACTGTCCACTGGTGAGGGACAGTACTGTTGTTGCAGGGGTCTGGAGACTGTCCTGCAGACAGAATGAATGGTGTCCACTGGTGAAGGACAGTGCTGTTGTTGCAGGGGTCTGGGAGCCTTTCTGTTGGTTCAGAAGCCCTGAAGAAGGATTTTCTTGTTGTATGTTTACAGAAATCCTGGGAGAGGGCTTTGCTAATGTGTTCAGGGGTTCTAGGACTGTTCTACAGACAGAGGATAAATTCATGAAGGGACTGGCAATGTATCTTGTGGCTTTGCTAAGCCTTGTCTCCCCAGGAACTAAGATTGCTGAGAACTTGCCTCGTGTCAAGATGAAGAAAAGACCTCCATTTGGGTATTAAGTGCTGTGTTTAAACTTGATGTAACTCTGGGGTAGATTCAATTGTGATCCAGGGGTGGGGAACTTTTGACCTTATGTTTGGAAACTAATCTACATTTGAGAAGAGGGGCTTTGTGGTGGACTTAATTAAGGTATAGCCTAGGGGTGGAGAAGTATTTAGAACAGAGACTTTGTAATTGATTGAATGATTGGAAGATCCTGGGGTGGGGTAGTACTTGGAGATTATTTAATCACACTTAGTAAATGCTGTATTTGGAATGATGTCATGTTTTGATCTTCTCTGTTCTGGGTTTGTTACTGAATAAAATAGAGAGCACCTATGCTGGTATTTTGAACCTGGGAAGTTGCCTTCTTTTGGCATTACATTACAGTATCTGAGTCCAGATTTGAACACAGGTCTTCCTGACTCCAGGGCCGGTGCTCTTTTCACTGTGCCACCTAGCCTCCTGGAGATAATATTTGTTAAGGAGCCTCAACAAATGCTTAATCTCTTCCCCTTCACCTTTCCTTCCAAGTCGAGGATTAGGTGATTCTGATTTAAGTGTATGGGTGGCTATTTTGGGATTTTCTGGTAAAGTCTCTTAGTAAATAAAGCAAAGAAAAAGTACTTTTAATGAGATGTTTCAAAATCATGTGTCTCAATATTTTACTTTAAAAATATATTTACTCTATCTAAATGGTATGAAATAAACAGATCTAGTTTTCTACAATTTGCAGAAATCATCTTAATATCTCCAATAGCATTAGTACTTCAGGTCCTCAACTCTATAGCCCAGCCTTAAGAGATTTACTTACTCTAACTAAATGTCTGAATCAGATCCAATTAGAAGGCTGTTATAATGATAGTTATAAGAAAATACTGCTTTTTCTCTCAATAAAGTAACTAAGGGTGGAAAAAGGTTATATCCATGAAACAAATGTTCTGGCTTGTGGAATGCAAATTATGCTGGACATTCCCTGAAGTTAAAAAATAAATAAATAAAACCATAACATGAAAAGTGTTTAAAATCATAGCAAACTCAATTATCCACAGCAAATTTTGCTTTCAAGTTAAACAAAAATAAATGAGCCAACTAAGTTTGAATCGTTGCAATGCATTATTTATCTCAAATACTTTTTGTGGCCCATGTCCTAAAAGTTTTTCAAAGGAGGTCAGTGACCCTACAAAGCAACTGTAGATTGTTTAGAGAATGCAAGACTTGTATTAAGCTGGTGGTAGAATCTCAGTAGTGGTACTGTTTGTCTTTAACATGGAAGGAAGTATTTTTAATGGAAGGGCATGGGAAAGAGAATGTGGGCACCTTGTTTAACAATATACAATATATTGCTTCACTATTTAATCAAAGGAATATCTAGCATTTATAAGGTACTCTAAATAATTTATTGCAAAGTAACTTGTATACATTCTCATTTGATACTTCCAGTTGCCTAGTGTGATTGGTGCTATTATGATCAGCATTTTATACATGAGGAAACCCATGATTGAAGAGTTCAGTTGACTTGACCTGAGCACACAGTAAGCAAATGTCAAGAGGCAGGATTCAAAATCGGGTCCTCAACTCCAAGTTTAACACCTACATCGTGGTACTTCTCATCCAATCATGTATTTGGAAATATTAGTCAAGAAGTTTCACTGACTTTCTCATGCCACCATGATAAATCATACACTACTTTCCAATTTAAAACCTTTTATGTTCTGGCTTCCATTTGTCTTTTCATGCTGATTATACATTCATTGCTCACTTATATTCCCTATTCTAGCTAAACTGCCATACTTGATATTCTCTATATTTATCTTTTATTTTCACGTCTTTGCACAGGCTGGTCTTATTATAAAGAATGGCATCCTTTATTATGTCCATCTCCAGGAAAGCTTAGTTCCTTTTTTTGTTTTTGTTTTTGTTTTTTGGAGGAGGAGGGGAGGGAAATTTGGGTGAAGTGACTTGCCCAAGGTCACACAGCTAGTAAGTGTTAAATGTCTGAAGCTGGATTTGAACTCAGGTCCTCCTGACTCCAGGGCCAGTGCTCTATTCACTGCAACACCTAGCCACCCCTGCTTAGTTCCCTTTGAAATGTGTGTGTATGTATATTGGCATACTTAGATGTGTACATGAGCAATATTTATAGATGTATATCTGTATCTATATAGAATATCTATCTAAAGAATAGACAGATGGACAGATAGCTGTATTTATATATAGATGATATACATCTATATATTCTTTATGCTACATACATGTTGTATCTACTTTTCTGCATACCCATAAACCTCTTCTCAGTAATTGGCTTCTAGAGAGCAGTGCTGTTTGTTCTTGTCTTTGTGTTTCCAGGGTTTAGCACAGACCCTGGTACACAGTAGGCATTCAGTAACTGCTTTTCAAATTGACTTGAATTGTGTTATACATTCCCAGTATGTTAGATACCACCATTTAAATGGAAATACTAAAAAAAATACTCCAAAATACAGTTTTTTTGGATTATTTACCTGATTGTATGATGTGTAACACTCCATCTGGGGCTACCTTCTCAATTTGGGTAGGTATACTTTGTAGGTGAGTTACCTTAGAGAAACGGGATTCTACTTCCAGGAACAAGCCCAATTTGTGAGTCCATGCTCCTAAAATTATAGGTCTCAAGCCTCTACTAATGTCTTTATCTTTAATAGTCAGCCAGTAAACACAATCAGTTCAAAGCAAAGGCATATATAACATATTAAGAGCAGGAGCCACAAACCATCTCCTCCTGCCCCACCCAACCCCCAAATAAACACTCTCCTAAAAATACAAACAGTGCCAGTAGGAAGGCAGGGCACAAACCAAAAATATACTGGTTATGAAATAAATACACAGGAAACACATGGGGTCAAGGCCTTTGGCAGTATTGGGCATCAATTTCTAGTGCCTTTTTGTGTTATTCTCATGCTGCTCCCCACTGGTCACACTACTGATCAGTTCATCTAGTTCAGCCCCCTGGACTTGCTCCTCTTCCCAAGTTTACTCTGAATTAACCAGAACTAATCATCTGTTGAATCCATAGGTCTTTTCAGCTGCCAAAGGTCATGTTCCTGCATGCTGTTTTGTGCCTCTCTCTCTGATTCCAGAGTTTGGTGTACTCTCTCTTATTAGGTAAGTAGCTCCACTCTAAGACTCTTTGGACAGCAAGGGGGTGAGGATAAAGAAAAATCCTCCAACAATACTCTCTATTGCTCTCTGGTAGAATTAGAAGAACCATACCTCATAAAGATGCTTTCTGCCATGGCCAACAAGTTTAGCTTTTCAAAGTTTGCCACGGACATGGTCAACCTTATATTAGCCAAAGGCAAACTGCCATTCCACTTTCATCAGGGAAACTTTTGCACTCAAATCTTAGAAGTTCTTTGTTCTCATTTAGCACAGTAATATCTCATTATCTTTGTGCCTTCTAAGATTATATCAACTTGCCTGGGGAGGACAACCGACTCTCCCCCTTCAGACCTCCAATGCATAAGAAAGAATTGAAAACTACAATACATAGGCTTCATAATGTTGTTCTGAAACTGATCTTGTTTCATCCAGCTTATGCCCCAAAGAAGCTTAATGTTTTCTTTGATTATATGGAATGCTACTGGCACCCTCTCCACTGAGGTGATCAAAGGGAGAGTCACAGCATGGAAGAGCCCCCCCCTGTATCCTGCTGATTTCATATTATTTTGTCCCTTGATTGGGAACTGCCTCCTGCTAGGACAAGACCTATAGCAATTTTAATCACTCCTTATCATCAATCACCATCCCTGAATCTGGAGGGGAAAAATTTCCTAAACTCTGAGTTGCAACTAATGGTAGATTAGAAACACTAGTGTGGTTATACTTTACCTCTCCAAAACATATAACAAATAAGACCACAAAACAAATAAACTCTTAGGTTAGAAAAACAACAAATGTTTTCACTTTTAGGGCTCTCTATCTTTTCTACATGGAAAACACACAAACAATAACAGAAAAATCTGTGCTTTGTCACCTTAGGAAATCTCTCCTGCTAGAAAAGAGGCACTCCGTACTGCTTCCATACTCACACAAAGTTCTAAAGTGAAAGGCATAAGGACAGAGACTGGATATGCGATTTCAATGATATAGGGAACCATGACATGAACAAACTTCCTCTGCCCTTGCAGTTTGTTACTTTCTCTGACAAAGAAAAGCAACTGCAGAATGAAATGCTAATACCCAGAAATAAATATATGCATATTAAAAAAATCTCTGTATTGAATCTTTAAGTAGCTCTATTAGTATTTGTCTTAACTTCCTCTGTTGTTACCTTAACTGTATAGACAAACCAATGAAGCTGTTTCAGTTTTCCTAGTGTGGTTCCAAGTGATGTCATTCTTCAGCCCTCTGTTTTTTTCCCTATAGCAATCTTATGTATATCTCTGGGGAAAGTTTCATTTCTAGAATTAGCTTTGTAAAGGTAATTTTGATCACAAGAAGTCAGTATTAAGTTATGTCTTGTGAGGAGTGATCCAGATGCTACTTCACTGATGAAGCACTCTGGAAAGGGGATTTTCAGATGTATCTGGCCAAATTTCAATCTCCTGTGATTCGTCCAATTCAAAATGGGTTATGGAAGCATAACTCAGAGAGACCAGGTAACAAATAACTTCCTTGTTCCTGTATTCAGAATTCAAGTGACAGATCAAGCCAATTTTATTGTAATAGACAGGGGCAAGGGGTCCTGGTGGTGGTAATATCATAAGCTTTCAGACTTCAGGAGCTTCAGTCGACCAGGTGCATTTGAGTGTCAAGGGACATTTTTGAGAGCATGGGCTGGGTGGAGAAGTTCTCATTCTCTTCCTAAATCACTCTACTATTCTTAATTATTCCCTGTTGACACTGTCCACGTATCAAAGAATGCTTAGTTTTTTTTTTTTTTTTTTTTTTTTTCTTTTTGGAGGGGGAAGGTAGGGCAATTGGGGTTAAGTGACTTGCTCAAGTTCACACGGCTAGTTTTGTGTTAAGTGCCTGAGGCTGGATTTGAACTCAGATCCTCTTGACTCCAGGGCCAGGGCTCTATTCACTGCATCACCTAGCAGCCCCGAGCTTTGACTATCTTTAGGCTTATTTTTATAGGCATTTCACTCAAAATTGAATTTCTTGTACTACATCCCCAATAGTTTTTACCTTTTTGATAATTTAGCAGCATTTGGTTATCTTCCACCTACTGTTTGATCTTCTCTAAAGAAATCCCTTCAGATCAGTGAAACTTTTGAAAGCAGAAAAAAGCTTTGTGAAGCAGTTCACCTTTACTAAACAATTCAATTAAGCAAATACTGAGTACCTCCTATAATGCATGACATTATACTAAGCTGGGAATAATATTTACAAAAAAAAATACCTGTCAATTTAGTTCTCTAAAGGTGTGTGACTACTCACTATCTCCTCCCTCCTCATTTCCCCTTCACTGAGCCTGCCTTACAGTGGTACAATCCAGTAAGGGGGCTGTAATGAGGCCCCATTATAATACCTCATATGAAGTATTATGCCTAACATTAGGTGGTCTGAATTCTTAGAGACTGGCACAATAGTAATGAACTTTGTTAGGTTTTAGTATGTTTTAAATACTTCAAGTAAGTTGTATAGTGCAGTGAGAAGAGGAGAGGCTTCAGAGGAACCTAGGTCAGACGACTTAGGTTCAAATCTCACCTCTGACATTTACTGTGTGACCTTAGGCAAGTCTAAACCATGAGTGCCTCAGTTCCTTCATTTGTAAAAACTTGAGATTGGAATAGAAAGTCTCTGATGTCTCTTCTGCCTCCAGAACTATGAATTCCATAATTCTATATAAGGGCCCAGATTAATGAGAAAGCGAAGGGGCTAGCAATCTCCAAACTAAAATATTCATTGCCCCTTGAAAAACAGTTATTATAAATAGAACTGCAAATATTTATATAAATTTCAGATAGGAGCCTTCTTAAAGAATGGCAGCTACATTAATTAGTCAGTTCTGTGACATCAGTATATCCCGCAGGGGAAAAAGAAATGCAGGTTTCATTTCTTTTCCGGTGCTTACCATTTAGCAGTGTCTGACACGTAGTGGGCACTTCATAAACATTTATTGAATGATTCATGTAGGACTACTATTGTCTGATGGCCAGTTGGGCTAAGTTCTAAGGCCTATCACTTACCAGATTTGCTGCAAGGTTATGAAAAACACATGGAAAACCTTACAAATATTTCCATAGTTGAGAGGGAAGAATTAGATAAAGAAAATGAGAATTCTCCAGAGGTGCCAGCAACTACATTAAATAAGCATTTGTATGTATACAGCCCAGTTCCCTTCAAAGCTACCAGAACTGCAGAAATCTGAGAGTTGGTACTGTTTTAAAGAAATATTCTCAAACACAAATGCCATGTTTATTAGCAGTTTATGACATCTCATAATATTTGCCCACATATTATTTCACATGTGAAATCACATACAATATATTTCCAAATTAGCCATATAAAAAAGCAAGAAAAATAAAGAGAGTAATATACTTAAATCTTCATCCAGAGTTCATCAGTTCTCTCTCCAGAAGTGGGTAGCATTTTTTTTTCATTGTGCGTCCTTGGATCATTATATTGACAGAATAAGCTAGTCTTTCCCAGATGATCATCATTATAACACCACTGTTCCTCTACACAGTTCCCAGTTCTCACTTAACTTTGTTCATTTAGTTATTGCCAGGATTTGGGTTTTTTTGGTTGTTTTTTTCGGAAACCAACCCCTTTCTCATTTTTTTTTGTCACAATAGTACTCCATTACAGTCATCTGCCACAACCTGTTCAGTCCTTCCCGAACTGATGAGAATCCCCTCAATTCCCATTCTTCGTCAGCACAAAAAGAGTTGTTACAAATACTTTTTGTACATATGGGTACTTTTCCTTTTTCTTTGATCTCTTTGGGGTATAGACCTACTAGTGGTATTGCTGGGTTAAAGAGTATGAACAGTTTAATAGCTCTTTGGGCATAGTTTCACATCCTTCTCCAGAATGACTAGACCAGTTCACAACTCCATTAACAATTTATAAGCCTCCCTAGTTTCCTGTATCCCTTTTAGCATTTGTCATTTTTGACAGGTGGGAGGGGGTACCTCAGAGTTGTTAATTTGTATTTCTCTAATCCACAGTGACTTAGAATATTTTTCCATGTGACTACAGATAGCTTTAGCTTCTTTTTTCTGAAAACTGCCTGTACATATCTTTTGTAGTTGCTGTTTAGTTATTTTCAGTCATGTCTGACTCTTCACGACTCCATCTGGGGTTTTCTTGGCAAAGATACTGGAGTGATTTGCAATTTCCTTCTCAAGGTCATTTTACAGATGAGGAAAGTGACTTGCCCATGGCCGGAGAGCTAGCATGTTTGAGGCCAGATTTTAAGTCAGGACAATGAGAATTCCTGGTGTCTCTCTATCCACTGTACCACCATCCTCAAAGTCTCTTTTGTTTCTGACTACTGAGCCCCTCAACCTTTCCTTTTATTATTGCTGTCCAATCCTTATCTTTTATATCCTTCTACTTACCAGCTGAGGAAGACAGATTGCTATGCCCAACTGATTCCATGTGTGTGTGCATGCACATGTGTGTGCATGCACGTGTGTGTGCATGCACGTGTGTGTATGCATGTATGTATGTGAGTGTATTCCTCCTCCACTATAATAGTTATTCCTTAAACACTTATATGAGAAAATTTTCCCAATCTACCTCTTTCCTCCTTTCTCTCTATACATTTTTCTTACCCTTTAATTTTTTTTTAAAGAAAACATTCTAACATAATTGACTCACACCCATGCTCTCTATCTATGTAGATTCCTTCTAACTGCCCCTAATTTTTTTTTAGGAGTTACATGAATCATCTTCCAATAAAAGAATGAAAACAGTATAACTTTAGTCTCTTATGATTTCTCTTTCATATTTACTTGTTTATGGTTCTCTTGAGACTTCTGTTTAAATGTTAAATTTTCTATTCATCTCTGTAGATTTCTTGCAACTACAAGCATTACTGCTCCTTTCTGCTTTGGAACTACAACCAGTTCCCTGTGCCCCCTGTGACTGATCACAAGTGCTCCTCTCCAATCAATAATTATGACCCAGAACTGTGTATGGGCAACAGAGCTGCAAATCAGCATCAGCTGCACCCAGTGCCAGCAAAGGGTGCTCTGGAATAGATTTCTGACCATTCGTCTGACCTCCTTACTGTCTCTGGGCTGAGAGCTCCCAAAGTTGCTGCAGGTGTCATAACCATCTTTAAGGCTCACTGTTTTCGTTCCTGTCACAATTTGAGTCAACTCTCACCTTAGGGTAAGACCTCTCCTGCTTTCCTTCTTTATTTTATGTTTATTTTTAGTTTACATCATTCATTTCCACAAGATTCTGAGTTACAAATTTTCTCTCCATCTTTCCCATACCCACCACTCCAAAACAGTGATCCCACTGTATATCCCTACATCAATCTGCTCTCTCCTATATCCTCCTGCATCCCCCCTCCAATTTTCCAGTAGGGCAAGATGGATCTCTATACCCCACTGCCTGTATGTCTTATTTCCCAGTTGCATGTAGAAAATAATAATAATAAAATAATAATAATTTTTTTTAAACATTTGAATTCCAGACTCATCACCTTCCTCCCTCATCACCCATCCTTACTGGGAAGATAAGCAATTCAATATAGGTTGTACGTGTGTAGCTACGTAAAACATGTCCATAGTGGATATATTGTGAAAGACTGACTATATTTCCCTCCATCCTATCTCGTCCCCCCCCACTTGTTCCATTCTCTACTTTGACCCTGTCCCTTTTCAAAAGTGTGTGATTCCAACTTCCCTTCCCCAAACCTGCCCTCCCCTCTACCATCCCCCCTCTCATCCCCTTCCCCCCTACTCTCCTGTAGAGGGAGATACCATATTTAGTGTGTATGTCATTCCCTCCCTAAGTCAAATTCAAGTAGAATAAGGTTGACTTATTCCCTTTTGCCCTTCCTGTTCTTCCCCTCCATTGTAAGAGTTTTCCCTTGCCTCTTCTACATGGCTAAATTTACCCCATTCTGTCTCTCCCCATCTCCTCTCATTATATTCCTCTCTTACATATCAATTTCACCTTTTAAGTATTATCCCTTCCTTTTCAACTGGTTCTGCACCCTCTGTCTATGTATACCTGTACACATATATACACACTCTCATATATGTATTCATACACACATATACCCTCCTATATAGACATATGTATGCATGTATACATATGTAAATATACATTTATATTTCCTTCAACTATTCTCATTCTGAGAAAAGTTTCATGAGTTACAATTATCATTTTTCTGTGTAGGAATGTAAATAGCTTAACTATGATAAGTTCCTTATGATTTCTTTTCCCTGTTTACCTTCTCATGCTTCTCTTGCTTCTTGTATTTGAATATCAAATTTTCTATTCAACTCTGTTTTTTTCATCAAGAATGCTTGAAAGTTCTCTATTTCATTGAATGACCATATTTTCCCCTGAAACATCGCACTCAGTTTTACTGGGTAGGTGATTCTTGGTTTTAATCCAAGTTCCTTTGACCTCCAGAATATCATATTCCAGGCCCTTTAATCCCTCACTGTAGAAGCTGCCAGATCCTGAGTTATCCTGATTGTGTTTACACTATATTCAAATTGTTTCTTCCTGGTTGCATGTAATATTTTCTCCTTGATGTGGGAAGTCTGGAACCTGGCTATGATATGCCTAGGAGTTTTCATTTTGGTATCTTTTTCAAGAGATGATAATTGGGTTCTTTCAACCTCTGTTTTGCCCTCTGGTTCAAAATCATCAGGGCAATTTTCCTTGAGAATTTCTTGAAGGATGATTTCTAGGTTCTTTTTTTGGTCATGGCTTTCACATAGTCCAATAATTTTTAAATTATTTCTTAACTCTCCTGGATCTATTTTCTAGGCCCATGGTTTTCCCAATGAGCTATTTCACATTGCCTTCTATTTTTTAATTTGTTTGAATCTGTTTAATAGTATCTTGATTTCTCATAATGTCACTAGTTTCCATTTGCTCCAATCTAATTCTGAAGGAATGATTCTCCTCAGTGAGTTTTTGAGATTCTTTTTCCATCTGCCAAATTCGGGTTTTTAAGGCATTCTTCTCCTCATTGGCTTTTTGAGCCTCTTTTGCCATTTGAGTTAGTCTACTTTTTAAGGTGTGATTTTCTTAAGTCAGGTCATTGCCCCTCTTTTCATGATTTTCTTTCATCATTCTCATTTCTCTTCCCATTTTTTCCTCCATTTCTCTTATTTGCTTTTCAAAATCCTTCTTAAGCTCCTCTATGGCCTGTAACTAGTTTGTATTTTTCTTGGAAGTTTTTGATGCAGGAGTTCTAACATCATTGTTTTCCTCCTGTTCCATACTTTGATCCTTTTTGTCACCAAAAGAGGAATCCAAAGTCAGATTGCTGTGCTTGCTTTGCTTGGTTCATGTTGCTCATGTTGCCACTCATTTACTTAACTTTTGAGCTTTTTGCCACAGCAGAATTCTGCTTCCAGAGAGGATAGCTTTGTCCCAAATCACTGAGGTTTTCTCAGCTGCTGGAGCTATTAGTTGGCTGCCCTCTCAGAAGCCTCCTCTGGCTCTGGCACCTTGTCACACACCCCAGGACCTCCATGCTAGACAATGATCCAGATCCAAGCAGGTTAAAGCAAGCATGATTACTCCTCAGACTTATTGCTTGTTCCCCTGACAATTTACAAGTCAGGAGCTGTGAAGCATCTATGTGGTGGCGGTTGCATGAAGGCCATACCTCAGCTGCTTCTTCCTTTGGGGGCAGAGGTTGGACCACATTTCTGGACCCCCTCTTCCCAGAAAGTCCACACTGACCTCTCACTTTGCATTTGGCATTAATGGGTTGATAATTCTGGAAACTGCCACAGCTGCTAGTGATCCATTCTCTAGAAGCCACTCTAGCTGGAGGCTGGTCAGGGTGCCCTCAGGCTAAAACTGCAGACTCACTCATGGCTGGGCTCTGCTCCCAGCATGCTACAATGGACCCTTCCTATCTGTGTGCTGTGCTGCCTCAGCAGGAGGTTTGTCTCTCTCTGTTACTTTGTGGGTTCTGTAGCCCTAAACTTTAAGTCATTTTTTATATGTATTTGAGGTGCTTATGGAGGGAGCATATGAAGTTTTCCTCCTTCTATGTCTCCATCTTGGCTGCACCCCCCTCCTGCTTTCCTTCTTAGTTGCTTTAGGCTACAAAAATGCCTTACTCTGAACTGTCTGGTGACTCCTCCATTCCAAAATTTGATTTGAGGACTTGAAAATATTTGTAGGGAATGTTGAAAGAGTTCAACTGGGTGACTACTTTTTTTAGTTTTGCTTTTTGGAGGGCAATTGGGGTTAAGTTACTTGCCCAAGGTCACACAGCTAATTTTTGTGTTAAGTGTCTGAGGCCAGATCCGAACCCAGGTCCTTCTGACTCCAGGGCTCGTGCTCTATTCACTGCACCACCTAGCCACCCCTGGGTGACTACTTTTAATTCACTATCTTAGCTTCAGTGCTATTTGACCAATTGTTACACACACACACACACACACACACACATATGTATATCTTTATCTCTCTATACATACATACATACATACATACATATATATATATATATATATATATATACATATTCAAATACACACACACTCGCACACACAAATCAACATTATGTATTGACTTAAAGTCTTTTCTGGACAAGAAGTTGAAGGGCCACATTGCATCCATATGCAGAAGATGAACTAGAAGTGATTTCAAAGACCATTTAGTCTGATTCTTTTATTTCATAAATGAAGACATTGAGCCACAGAAATGATGTTATTAATCCAAGGTCACAAAGAAACTATGTGGCAAAAAGCACAATTAAGAACACTTTTCTCTGACAACCCCATTCCAGTGTATTGACCTTTATGTTTCACAGAGTTCCTGGGTTTGATGTCTATGCCAAAAATTTCCAAATCCAATGTTGTGGCTACAAAATTCTATCCCTTCAAAGGTTTTTCTTTGTATGTAAATCATTTTTTCTCTACATTTTTTCTAACAGCATATGAATAAGATGTTGAATAAATAAAGCAAATATTGAATCCCAAAGATAAGATGATATCAGAA
The DNA here is from genome assembly GCF_028583685.1 of Petaurus breviceps papuanus. NCBI lineage: Eukaryota > Metazoa > Chordata > Mammalia > Diprotodontia > Petauridae > Petaurus > Petaurus breviceps. Next base: position 2,107,783 of record NW_027185601.1, on the reverse strand, counting down.
GGGGATATTGCAGGGGGAGCCAAAATGATATACTCTAGTTCCTTTGGAGTACCAGGTTGAGAAGTAAACCATTAGTTTCCCAATGATTCTACACAATGAATCAGAATGGTGATTTGACAAAAAAAAATGCTTGTTTTGAAGTCAGAGGACCTAGGTTTGAGTGCTAGGTCTGCTCCTTGCAACTGTATAGTTTCACCATTATAAGGTAAATTTCTACAGGGGAGGGGCTAGTTGTTTTTTTTTTTTAATTATTTGCATTCCTAGCCCTCAGCACACAGAAAACACTTAATAAATACATACTGATTTATTTATGGATTGACATTGGGAAAATTACTTAAAAATCTTTGAAATTTAGAAGTTGTTTTTCACATAAAAAATGCAGGTGTTGAATGTAACGTTCATGTCTGGTCAAAAACCTACTCTCTTTGATTCAGAGAACAATTCATTGGCTAAATCTAATAGTTCACTTTATTTCTGCTGAAAAGGTGAGAGTTCCAGAACAAAAGAGAAAAAAATAGTTTCAATCCATGGTCAGATTCAGAATAGTTCATAAAACGTGACTCATCTTGTATATTATCATTTTGGATCCTTATAGAAAATGCATTAATTCTTTTTTCTTTATTTCTAACTAATGTTACTGGAACATAAATACTGTAGTAGTGCATTCTATTGGCCAGACTTGTTACCTTATAATTTAGTTTCTTTTAATTGGGTTGCCACAGGGTAGCACACACATATTCTCTAATCTCCTAGCTGAGAGATACTTTTTCAGTTTGATAATTCCCAACAGTATATACATTTTCTTTCATTGGTCTTTTGATTTCTATTTGACCATACATTACTATGATGTAAGAGACTATACTTTAGTAAGAAATAGTTACCAACCAAATGAATACAGGCACCCACACTAGTTTGAAAAATATCCATAATTTGAGAGAGTGAAAGCTTAACTCAAATTTTGGCCCCAAAGATGCACAAAATATTGTGATGATTCTATGCAACAATATACAAATAGACACCCATCATTATATAATTGAGTATAATTCAGTAATCACCAATAAGTATGAAGAATACAAGTATAAGGAAACAGAAACATTGAGAAGCATTAGCATAATACTTTCTTACAAAGGTATTAAAAAAAGCAAACAAAGGACGTTCAAATTTTAAAATTAAATTACTACCTTTTTATGAATGTGGAAATATTTCTTCCCTTCATTATTCAAGGACAATTTGTGTATCATTACACAACTCTTCATGAAATTATGATGATGTATATCTAAAATCAGTTGTATCCAGAAGAAGAGGTCATTAGAAAAAGGTCCAAGATGATGAATGCTGATGTTGCCAGGAAAGTCAAAGGGAAAAAATGTGCAAGGAAATTCCAGTGTGATTATTGGTAGAAAAATGGATGTGAAGGAAGATTCCATGGGGGAATCTGGCAGTAGGAAAGGGAATAAGTAAGAATGCCATCTGGGAAAATTTGCTGTGGTAAATTGACTGCATATTAGGAACAAGAAAGAGCAGAAGGTTCATAGGCAGAAGACTTGAAAATAATGAATTGGATTGAACAACTCTCTTTCAGACTGAGTAGATAATAAAAGATTATCTCTATATTACAGGCAATGTCTAACTGATGAAAACTTGACTTTCAAACAGAATAAATTTGTGACTGCCTAGAACTCATGAGTAATTATATTTTATAAGAAATATGATGATGGAATTTAGATCTAGAAGGAACAGTAGGAACAATGTAGTCAAATCCAGATATTTTGACAGATGAAGAAATGAAAGCTCACAGAGGTGAACTGACTTGCTAGAAATCAGAAGGTAAACTGGCAGAGTCAAATTGATACCCAGCTCTGATAACTTTTTGACTCTAGTTTTCTGAACCAAGCACTATTTCCACTAATAATTACCAACCATTCTTTAAATGTGTTAAATATATAAAGTCTTAAGTGTTATTTAAATTGAGGGCATATAGAGTAACTTGAATGACCTAATAAGTACAACTTAAGCTTCTCAAGGAGGGGGCTTTAAAAATAGAAAAGGTTTCATTTATTTTTGAACTACGTGTAAATTTTTTTTTAATTTTTTTTTCCTAAAAATTTACATCAAAATTCTTTTCCTTACTTTTACCCCCTCCCACTGAAAAGGCAAACATTTTGATACTGATTATACATGTGAATTCATACAAAATAAAATTTCATATTAGCCATGTTGCCAAAGAAAATACAAATAAAACAATAAAAATAAAGTTTGAAAAAATATTTAATTTGAATTTCACTAATCAATAGAAATTTAGAAGATTTAAAGTATTTTTTTATGTGACAAATGGTTTTGATTTCTTCTTTTGAAAATTACCTGTTCATACCCTTTGACCACTTATCAGCAGGGAAATGACTTTTTAAAAAAAATTGCCTCAGTTCCTGAGGTCTTTTGCAGGGAAACATCATAATTTACACTCCTAGTTTCCTGTTTTCCTTCTAATTTTGACTATATTACTTTTCTTCCTACAAAAGCTTTTCAATTTAATGTAACCAGATTTATTTATTTTACTTCCTGTAATTCTCTTTATTTCTTATTTGGTCATAGATTCTTCCATTATTCATAGATCTGGTAGATACTTTTTTTTTCTATGTTGCCATAATTTACTTATGACATTACTCTTTATGTCCAAATGATATAACCACTTTGACCTTATCTTGGCATAAGGTGTGAGATGTTTGTCTACACAGTATCTGTGTAAATACTTTCTATTTTTCCAGCAATTGTTCAAAATGGTGAGTACTTGCACCAAAGCTTAGATTTTTGACTTATCTAACACTAGATTATATAGTAATTTAAAACTCTTTGTTGTGTACCTAATTTATTCCACTGATCCACCACTTTATTCCTTACACATTCTTAGCCATTTTTGATGATTTCTGTGCAGTAATATGATTTGAAAAATGGAACTATTGGGCCACCTTCATATTTTTATTAATTCTTTTGATATTTTTGACCTTTTGTACTTACATTTTGTTACATTTTCTTCTAGCTCTATAAAATAGTTTGGTACTTTGATTGGTATGGCATTGAATAAGTTAAATTATTTAAATACTTATCATTGTTATTATATTGGCTGAGCCTACATTTAAACCATTAATATTTCTCCAATTGGTTACATCTGTCTTTATTTGTGTGAAAAGTATTCTGTAACTGTGTTCATATAATCTCTCTGTTGTGGCAGGTAGATCCCCAAATATTTTATGTTAGCTACAGTTATTTTAAATGGAATTTCCCTTTCTATCTCTTCCTGATAGACTTTTGTTGTAATATAAAGAAATACTTATCATTTATATGGGTTTTAGTTCAAATTTTGCAACTTTTCTGAAGTAGTTAATGACATAAAGTAATTTTTCTTTAGTTTATTTTCTAGGATTCTTTAATTATCCCATCATGTCACCTGTAAAGAGTGATCGTTATGTTTACTCATTATCCATTTTTATCCCTTCAATTTCTTTTTCTTGCCTTATTGCTATAGCTACCAATTCTAGTACAATGTTGAATAATAGTGGTGATAATGGACAAACTTGTTTCACTCCTGATCTTATTGGGAAGGTTTCAAGTTTAATCCCAATACAGATAATGCTTACTTTTGGTTTTATATAAATACTACTTATCATTTTAAGAATGGCTCCATTGATTCTTTGCTTTCTAGTGTTTTTAATAAGAATGGATGCTACATTTTATCAAAAGCTTTTTTTTACATCTATTGAGATAATCATAGAATTTCTGTTGTTTTTGTTACTGATATGGCCAACTGATAGGTTTCCTAAAAAAACCTGCCTGATAATTTTATATTATCTTTGTGACATATTTCTATAATTTCCTTGCTAGTATTTTATTTAAAATCTTTTCATCAAGCTCTCTAAAGAAATTGGCCTATAGTTTTCTTTCTCTATTTTTGCTTCCTATGACTTAGGTATCAAAACCATATTTAATTAAAAATAATTTGATAGGACTCCACCTATTTTTCCAAATAGTGTGTGTGGGTGTATGTGTATGTATTCCTTTTTGCAAAACAAATGGAGTTAAGTGACTTATCCGGAGTCACACAGCTAATAAGTGTCAAGACTGAGAATTCAAGTCTTCCTCACTATTGGACTGGTATGCTATCTACTGTGTCACATAGCTGCACGCCTTTTTCAGATTTTTCTTTTTTTGTTTTTAAATAAACACTAAAACTTAAATACACCACAAGACTAGAAAAGCAAATATATAATAAACTTAAATACAAAATAAGAAAAGAAAAAAAATCCCTTATGCACAGTAGAATGTAAGAAAAAATTCAATATAAACAGCAATAAATTTCCATTTCAAGAAAGCCTATATCATAAAAATTACACATTGTGTTCTGAGCTGTCCATCTTTTCTTTGCTTCCTTGTAAGATTTCTTTTTTTCTCCATAAAGATGTGCACACACATCTACACACATGTATATATATACATATATATACACATGTGTACATGTATACATATATACACAAATATATATTTACAAACTAATATATAGACTTAGGTATCCATAATCTTACTCTTATATAAACATCTACACGCATATGCATTTTTATGAACTGAATTTTGTTGTTTCTCTGAAAGTGGATAATGCCTTCCTTTACATATCCAAGTCTTCCCATATTTTTCTAAGTCCACCAACTCATTGTTTCCTATACCACAGTAATATTCCAACCGTGTGTGTGTGTGTGTGTGTGAGTGTGTGTAGTGTATAATCTAAAGTAATAATGATATGGCTGGCATATAGTATAGTTTTTTTTCTTTCTCTTTTGATTAAATCTATTTTAGCTTTAACTTTGTCTGAGATTATGATTATTACCCCTGCTTTTTTCCCTAACATATTCTACTCCTGATCTTTATTTTATATTTGTGTATCTCCTATTTCAGATCTCTCCTCACACCTCTACTCTACTTTTTTTTTTTGCTTTTTGGAGGGCAATTGGGATTAAGTGACTTGTCCAAGGTCACATGGCTAGTTTTTGTATTAAGTGTCTGAGGCCAGATTTGAACTCAGGTTGTCCTGACTCCAGGGCTAGTGCTCTATTCATTGCACCACCTAGCCACCCCCTCTATTCTACTTCTACCTGCTACCTTGCCCTCCTATTAGTTAGTCTACCTTGCCCCCCTGAAGATTCCTTTCTTATCCTATCCCCCCTCCCTGTTCACTTAGCCTTTTATTTCTTTCTGAGTTTAGAAGATTTTAATGCCCTTCTAGACATATATGTATTGTTCCCTCTTTAATCCATTCCTGATGAGAGCAGGGTTCCAGAACTACTAACCCTCCTCCCCCTTCTAATTCCTCTATGTCAGTTCTTCCTCTTACACCTCACTTGTATGAGATATATATTTTTTTACCTTTCCCTAGATGGTTAAAATTTTTAGTACTATATTGTGCTTAGCTCTACCCCAATCTTTCTTTTGAACTACCAAATTACTAATAACAATCTTAGACAATTTACATTTCCTCATATAAAAATTAAAGTCGGTCCTTATTGAGTCAATTGTAATTAATCTTTGATATGTACATTATATTTTTCTTGAATCTTATATGTCAAATTTTCTATTGATTTTAGATCTTCTTGCAACAAAATCCTGAAAGTCTGTCAATTCCTTAAATATCCATTTAAAAAAAATTCAGGATCATGCTTAACTTTGCTTGGCATGATATTTTTGACTGCAACCTTAGTTCTTTTGCTCTTCCATATATAGTATTCCAAAACGTGCAGGCTTATAGCTACCTCTAGATCTTGTGTGATTCTAATTGTGGTTCCACAATATTTGAATTGTTTTTTTCCTTGTTGCTCATAATATTTTCTCCTTGAGCTGGGGGTTTTGGAATTTGACTATGATATTCCTGCAGGTTTTCCCTGGAAGACCTCTTTCAAGTAGTGATAAGTGAATGTTTTCTATTTCTACTTTCCCCTCTTGTTCTCACACTTCAAGACAATTTAATTTGGAGAGGGCTCAGCTGAGTGCTTTCTCTACTATATCGTCTTGGCTCCAGCCCCAGAAGACAAGGAGAAGGTGTTTTCCTTTTTCCTTCATTTTTGTATTTGCACTCTTAACATTTAGCCCTGTGACTGGCACATATTGGCCATATTACTTCTTGTTGCAAAAGAGAAAAGGGAAAAAAAAAAACATTCTACTGATCAGTTTTGTTGCCAATGGGTCATCAATTTGTGGTCTAGCAACTAACAGATGTAAAGATGACATGAAATGCATTAATGCATGCTTTTGTTATCAAGGTATTTGCTTCAAAATGGGCTAAATGTGTTGAATAAAAGTGGAATTATTGATTAACTCATTGATCTCTTGGAAGAAATTAACAAAAATCATACAATAAAAATACTATGTTCAAATATCTATGTCATAAAGAATATATACACCAAAGTGACACAAATCCCCCAAAACTATTTACACAAGTAATAAAAATACTTTCCAGAAGATTAGCATGGATAACAAAATCGACCAAGAACAACTAGCACAATCTCTTTGGAAATAACTGCACAGTATTCCCCAAAGATCCTATACATCTATAAAACAAAACACAATACCCACAAGAAAAAATTGTGCAGTTTGACTGAAAATGAATGTCTCTAAACCAATGTGGATATGAAAAAAATGTGACATGCAAGGATATTGAAAATCAACATTGGGAAACTGAAAAAGAGAAGAGTTACATCTATTGGGCAAAAACTGTATAATGAAAATGAGGTACATGGAAGGTGCAAAAACAATGTTTCTGAGCTAGCTACAAGAGGAAAATATCATTGATGACCAAGACAAAAATGGAATGAACCATTATGTTTGACTGGCTTTTTCTATGGTCCCCATAGCAGAATATTGGTCAAATATACTCACGTATAAACACAAGTTAGTAATGATCCAAGGATTAATGAAAAGAAAAAAAAAGTATGTAATGGCAGTTTCTCAGATTATAGATACAAAAAGCATAGCCAAATGGGGGTAATTTGTGATAAAAGGGGATGATAGACCAACTATATTGGCCAATATCAAAGAAATTTATGCAGAACACAAATTCTGAAAAATCACTAGCAGTCACCTATTCTTGACTGATACAGTAAAATACGGCTAGATCAAATCACAACATTCTTTTGCAAAAATTAGAAATAATGCAAAAAGCATAGACAATGAGACACAGTAGCAATATGTAATGATTTAGGATGGAACTTGAACTTTTCTACTTACTACCTCTGTAACCATAAGTAAATTTCCTCTCCTCTTTTGATTTTAATATTCTAATCTGTAAAGTGAAAGTGTTAGACTAAATGATATCCAAGGTCTCTCCCAGATCTAAATTGCAAGAATATATTTGAATTCATAGATATGCATATTGATCTTCTTTGATTACAATTTATTAAACTATCTAGAATAAATGGGGAAGGGAGGAAGAGTCAAGATGGCAGAGTAGAAACAGGACTTCCTAGGGGCTCTAGCTTCCACCTCCCCCAATTCATGTAAAAGGTGACTCTGAACAAACTTTGGAGCTACAGAACCCACAAAATGACACAGAGAAGCTCATAACAGCTCAGCAGGGTGGCAGCAAGTGGCCACTGCAGCACTCTTGGAGCCAACACCAGCCCTGCACAAACCCAGCCCCACATGAGCTGGAGGCTTTAGCCTCAGGACCACCTGACCAGTCACCAGCTGGAGGGACTTCAGATCACCAGCAGCTATGGCATTTTCCAGAATTATCAACCCATAGCTGCTAAGGATAAAGTGAGAGGTCAATGCAGTGTGGACTTTGGGATACAGTAGTTTGAGAGTGCAGTCCAGCCTTTTTCCCCTAGAGGGAGAAGCTGCTGAGGCTCCGTGGACATGTAGCCACCACCACATGGCAGCTTCAGCTCCTGGCCTGCAGATTGTAGGGGGACCAAGCGACCAGTATGAGGGGTAATCACTCTTGCTTTAACCTGCTTGGATCTTGATTATGGTCTAGGGTGGATGTCCTGGGGTGTGTGACCAGCTTGCTAGTGTGTAGAGGCTTCAGAGAGGGCACCCAACTAATACCTTTGGCAACTGATATAATCCCAGTATTTGGGATAAAGCTCCCCTGTCTGGTAGCAGAGACCTACTGTGGCAAAAAACTCCCAAAGTCAAGTAATTGAGTGGCAACATGAGCAAACGAGGGAAGCAAAGCAAACAGAGGAATCCAACATTAAACTCCTATTTTGGGAACAAAAAGGATCAAAGCATAGAACAGGAGAAAGACAATGAACTCAGAACCCCTGCACCAAAAGCTTCCAAGAAAAATATGAGTTGGTTACAGGCCATAGAGGAGCTTAAAAAGGATTTTGAAAACCAAATAAGAGAAGTGAAGGAAAATTTTGGAAGAGAAATGAAAATGATGCAAGAAAATTATGAAATGAGAGTCAACAATCTGACTGAAGAAAACAATACCTTAAAAAATAGACTAACTCAGATGGCAAAAGAGGCTCAAAAAGGCAATGAAGAGAAGAAGGCCTTAAAAGGCCAAATTTGCCAGATGGAAAAAGAATCTCAAAAGCTCACTAAAGAGAATCATTCCTTCAGAAGTAGAGTGGAGCAAATGGAAGCTAATGACTTTATGAGAAATAGAGATACTATTAAACAGATCTAAACAAATAAAAAAATACAAGGCAATGTGAAATATCTCTTTGGGAAAACCACTGAACTGGAAAATAGATCCAGGAGAGATAATTTAAAAAATTATTGTACTGCCTGAAAGTCATGATCAAAAAAAAGAACTGAGAAATTATCCTTCAAGAAACTCTCAAGGAAAATTGCCCCGATGTTTTTGAACCAGAGGGCAAAATAGAGGTTGAAGGAATCCACCAATCACCTCCTGAAAAAGATGCCAAAAAGAAAATTCCTGGGAATATTATAGCCAGGTTATGGAGTTCCCAGCTCAAGAAGAAAATATTACTAGCAGCCAGGATGAAACAATTTGAATACTGTGGCAACACAATCAGGATAACACAGGATTTGGCAGCTTCTACAGTGAGGGATTGAAGGGCCTGGAATATGATTTTCCGCAGGTCAAAGGAGCTTGGATTAAAACCATGCATCACCTACTCAGCAAAACTGAGTATTATGTTTCAGGGGAAAATATGGTCATTCAGTGGAATAGAGGACTTTCAAGCATTCTTGACAAAAATAAAACAGAGTCGAATGGAGAATTTGACATTCAGATACAAGAAGCAAGAGAAGCATGAGAAGGTAAATAGGGAAAAGAAATCATAAGGAACTTATCAAAGTTGAAGTATTTTCATCCCTACATGGAAATACAATAATTGTAACTTATGAAACTTTTCTCAGTATGATAATAGTTGAAGGGAATAGAAATGTATATATATGCACATACATATAAAATATATATACACATACCTATATATGTCTGTTTAGGAGGGTATATAGGCATATGAATACATATGTGAATGTGTGTATATATGTGTATAGGCATACATATATATAGGGCACAGGACCAATTTAATAGGAAGGGATGATGCTTAAAAGGTGAAATTAACAGGTGAGAGAGGAATATAATGAAAGGAGATGGAGAGACAGAATGGGGTAAACTATCTCATGTAGAAGAGGTAAGGGAAAATGGTTACAATGGAGAGGTAGAACAGGAAGGGAAAAAGGAATGGGTCAAGCTTATTCTCATTGAATTTGGCTTAGGGAGGGTATGACATACACACTAAATAGGGTATCTCACCCTACAGGAGAGTAGGGGGGAAGGGGATGAGATGGTGGATGATGGAAGGGAGGGCAGACTAGTGGGGAGGGAAGTTGGAACCACCCACTTTTGAAAAGGGACAGGATCAAAGTAGAGAACAGAACAAGTGGAAGGTCATATAGGAGGGAGGGAAATATAGTCAGTCTTTTACAATATATCCACTATAGAAATGTTTTGCATAGCTATATATGTAAAACTTACATTGAATTGCTTATCTTCCCATTCAGAGTGGGTGATGAGGGAGGAAGGAAATGAATCTGGAATTCAAAGTTTTAAAATAAAATGTTTAATATATATATATACATATATTATTATTAATATTATTTTACATGTAACTGGGAAATAAAATATACAGGCACTGGGCCATAGAGATCCACTGTGCCCTACTGGAAAGTTGGAGAGGGTATGTGAGAAGATATGAGTGAGAGCAGATTGGAGGAGGGTATATCTAGTAAGATCACTATTCTGGGGTGGTGGGTGGGGGAAAAATGGGGAGAAAACAGACTCAAAATCTTGTGGAAATGAATGATGTAAAGTAGAAGTTAATAAACCATTTGAAAATTGTAAAAAAAGAATAAATGGAGAAGAGTACAAAATGGCTACTGGTAATTATGAGAGTTACATCTGTAATCTCAAAATTTTTCTGCTTCTCTAGTTAGAGCTGTTCTGAGAAAGAGCCTTCAGTGAGATCCATATATCAATCCTAAATAAAACCCTGAGGGAAAAAGAAGGAAGTATTTCTAGCTCCAGCTCATAGAACGGTTCCAGTTAATGTTATAAAAAAGGCATTTGGATAGGATGATATACTAAGGACTAGGCCTGTGATCAGAAGGTCTAAGAGGACTTTTAGAGAGAAAGGTAGTATGGTCGACCTACAGAAGGATTATGATTCAGATGTAATTTTTCAGAAAAAGATAATTTATTGGCATCAGGACAATGAAATCATTGATAAAAGCTATTACATTTCTAATATGAATGTAGTTTTATGGGACAGATCCAATCAATGAACCACAAGAATAATAATGCCAAACCAAAAATATGTTGTTTTAGATCAAGACCAAGGGTGTGTGGGATTCAGACATATAATATGAGGCAAGTCAGCCAAATGAAATAACAAACTTTTAATATGAGAGACAAGAGGAAGCATATGCCAGATGAATCACACCATTAACACTAGGAGGTAACAATCTCTCCTTAGGCCCTGACAAAGATATCCTAGGACTTAGAACCTAAAAGCCCTAGAAATTTCAGTTTTCTCCACAACTGTGGTCTTTCTTCCAGTCTAATTTCCCACAGCTATCATATAAGGATGCAGCCCTTGTGGAAAAAGATGCAACCATTCCTTGCACCCTGAATAAGAACTGCCAACCAACTGTTTTCTGCAAGCATTTAAATATATTAGCTCAAGAATAGCAATGTCCCTAGACCACTAATATTACTATTATCCTTGTCCTTAGAGTCATTTTCCTAGGTAACAAAAGTGGAAAGAGACTCGCTCTCTTCTTCTCTACCCCTGGGGTTAACAGGAGCAAGTGCTACTGAAGATCTAGAGAACAAAGTTTGTGATCTCAAAGTCCTTGGAACTGCCAAATGACACATCATATATAGAGTTTAATTAATAGAAAAACATAAAAGAAGATATATTATCATCTGCTTTGCCACTGTATCCATCTAACTTCCAGTTGAAGCCTCCAATGTATGATGTGTCCCTTTGTTAGAATGTGACCTCCTTGTGACCCAGGATTGTCTTGCTCTCCTATTTGTATCCTCATTATTCATGGAGTTCTTTGCATATGATGAGAGCTTAACAAATGTTTTTTCACTGATCCATTCATTTGTTCATAAAGCAGATGAAAATGTGAGAGTAAATAATCTTTGTGAAAATGAGGAATAATAATAAAAAGTTCAGGATAGCCCCTTTTCACAATCTAAAATCTGCGGTTCAGAGAAAATGAGTACTTTTCTCATGGTCACACAGTTCATCCTTAAAGAAGGAATATCTTACATATGTTTTTTCTGTCCTAAAATCTCCATTTCCCTCAGAACCAAATATGAATTTATTTTTTAATTTGATTATTTAAAAAACTGCTGTTGCTGTTTTCTTTTCAAACAAAAAAAGCAATCTAGGATTAGCATTACATTTTCAAAGCCTGGCCTTTGCTCAGTACATCAAGCCCAAAGTCTTCGTTCCTTTAAAATTTATCTTAAATTTTACAATACTTTTAGGCAGAAATTTTCTTTTCAGGTATCCTCTCTCTAAGTTCAGTGATCTTTGTACCACATCAAACTACCAGACTACATCTTCCCATCAGGATATTCTGATAATAATCTGAAGTCATGATACATAGGAAATAAATATGTTGATAGTTTGAAATGCTTTGTCAGTACAGAAAATTACCCTCAAGTTTAGACAAAATTTATATTAGAGGGTAATGTGCATAAAGGCTTGGGCAAAAGAATCAGTTGAATGTTTTAAATATGTCTAACCACTTGAATACAACATATACCACCATGATATAAGACTTCTGTTATCAGGGTTTAAGTGACAATATTTGTAATGCTTTCCTAACTACATATTTATGAGGATGAGATTAAATAATGAATAAGAGCAAGTTTTAAAACTCTAAAAGAGTATATAATAGTATTGTCACCGAGACCAATTTACTTAAAACTGCAAATGAAAATCACCTTTAAAAATGAGCTCAAGCTATGTCTTCTCTCGGCACCTCAGTTTCCTCATTTATTAAGCATAATAACTGTCATCATGTCTAATTTATTAATGTTTGTACAAAACATAGAGTCAACCTCATTCTTATTAAAATAGCCATTAAAGTGCTAAGTGTTACTTCTGTTAGTCATATACTAATAAACCTGTGCACACAGCTTGGATAGTAGGCAAACACATAACCACAGCTGTAAATCTACTTTGATTTTTTTTTCATTCTCAATAACACTCTCACAGTAGGTAACTAGTTAAATATCTTTCAGAAGTCTTTAAACTGAAAGTAGAAGCTTCATTAACTCATTTCCTACTGTTCTGACAGAGAAATGTATCCTAGAAGTCAGCAAGTACTAAACAGTGGGTGGGTATAGGTGGAGAAAACTATATGGTAACGTATCAACAGGATGGACAAGAAGAGGGAAACTGAGGGGGAAGCTGGTAGGAAGGACAATATCAAGCAGGATTTGTGCAGAAAAGACAATTAAGATAAGGATATAGTAGAGACTATTGAGAGAGTTGGCTGATAATTATTAAGGTCAAATAGGGTACTTGCATTACACAGAACCCTAAGGGTAGTGGGCAAATAAAGATTAGAGAATGACTACACCTCTATAAAGAATGGTCCACTATAGCAGACCAAAATATTTATAGACATATAGATCTGAAAGGAGTCTTCCAAAGACCATCAGACCCATCTCTTTCATTTTACAGATGAGGACACAGAGGCTTTTACAGAGGAAGTGATTTGCCCAATGTTGCCCAAGTTAGTGGGAAAGCTGAGACCAGAACCAGTTTCACTAGTTCCCAGTCACTTTAGTGATCTGATTTATGGGAAACTATCTTAATGGAAATATAACTGAAGGTCTTCTCAGTGGGTTGAAAGGTGCAACATGTCACTGCTTAGACTCTACACAAAAGAGGGAAATAATTGATATAATGCAGTATCTGGGAAGAGCTTTTTTAAGCATTCAAACTTCAGGCAACAATAAGAGTACTCAGATTTATTGTGGGTAAGCAATTCCAGTTCTTCTTTCTGTTAGTTATAATGTTAAACTCAATCAGAATCTATTCCAGTGTTAAGAATGACATACAAAATGACAAACAGAAGGGGTAATTGAAACTGAAAAGAGGTTACTGTAAATCAAAGATGAAAATGGGTTTTGGGCTTTAAGAAGAGGAGGAATATAAAGTGGAGTATGAAGGGAACTGTAACAAGGAAAATTATGTATATCACCAACAAAGAGGAAAACATTAAGAAGATTTGAGTACACTACTATACTCTGTTAGTATGCTTCCTCTTGATTCATAGGTAACCTCTAATCACCACAGAACCCTGCCAAGATGGCTAAGAATTCTTCCAAGATTTGACATAAAGGAAATAAGTTGGACTATGATGACATACTTAGCCTAACTGGAAAAACAATCCTATTGAGAAATCTGTTTATCAGCAAGAAAATCAAGAAATGGAAGGTGATAGACACGTAGAATATTCAAGAATCTCTTGCCCATACTTTTGTAATACTTCCTTTAAGAAAATCAACTGAATGCACCAAACGTGGAGGGTAATAGACTTCTCCAAAATAATAGTAATAATGATAACAATAAAATGATTATATCTTTATATACAATAAAATTAGTCCATTATTTTCAATATAAACAGTATCACCAAATTCAAGAGTTTTGTCAAAATAATTTGTCTGTTCATAGTAAAAATCATCACATTATTAAAGGCAAATTCAAGGGCAAATTAGAAGAAAAGACAAAGATAAGATCACAGTCTCATAGATTTAATGCTAGAATAGACTTTGTCATCTAGTTTACTTCCTTCAATTTATATATAAGGAAACTGATACCTTGAGAAGTTAAGTAACCTGCTCAAGTTTATATAGGTATTAAGTAGTAGAGTCAAGATTTGAAATGAGGTAAAGTGATATTATATAGTGTGAATGCATCTCCAGCCAGACCTATTTAACAAAGGTTATTGCATCTAAAATATGGGATATAGACAAAACAAAAACAATTCTATTATGCTTCTTTGAGGGAATTTAAGTGATGCAAAGAGCCACCATAATGAAAAGGCAGAAAGCGTCCCAAAACCATGTTATTCAATAACCACTTGACCTCCTTATCCAACCCATAGACAGCACCACATGTTATTGAGGAGAGGGAAGGAACATTACCAACAGTATCACCTGACAATAGGAGACAGGGAGATAAGGGAAAGATAAGCCAAAGAGATAAATTTTAGATGACCTTAATCAGATCATTCTAATTCCATATGTAGATGAAACTGAAAAGTATACCACTAATAAATAGAAAGGAACAGATTTATTCATATCCATGATATTCCATTTTCATTAAGGACAGCAGTGGAAATATCACATTGAATTCTCTTTCTAGAGAAATTGCTCCAATATATGAAGTGAAAAAGAGAATTAAAGAGATAATATCCCAAAGAGTAGACAGACTCTCAGGGAAAAGTCTGTGCTGGAGGTGATACCATTTTAAGAGTGTTCAGTGATGCCTTTTTATGCTATCTAAAAATGATGAATAGTCCAAAAATAATGAAAATGATTACAAGTTATATTATTACTAGAAAGCATAACCAAGAAGATATCAACAGCTGCCATCTATACACTTACTTGCTCATCATTAGAAAATCTTTAGGGACTGGTGAATGAATATATGCATGATGAGAACAGAAGATCAAGTTTTCACATGTAAATTTCTAAATACATTGCATCTTCAAGATCACAGAATTAAAAATATATTGCTAACTCAATATTTTAAAATTTTTACTCAGTAGAGCAAAATTTATCCTTAAAATCTTTAGTTGAATAAAGTTTTCCCCAACCACATGCTAAAATCATTGAAAATTGAAAGACAGATGCAACCACAGAGATTTTTTGCTGAACTGTCCATTGAGTATTAATGTAAGGTTACTGAACTGGGAGACAAGTTTAGGAAGTAAAACAATGTCACAGAGGACATATAAATTCTAAATAGATATCCTTTACCATTGATGTTTTTGTATAGAAGTTACTATTTTCAAAAAGTATTACGCTATTTCTATTTAGTCTGGCAAAATTTCAGGTACTAATCAGTGGATATCCCACATAAATGGAATATGGTTCCTCTTTATGTTATCTTTATAAAGTCTTTCCTTGCCTTTAAGATGAAATTCAAGTTCCATCTTCCACATGATGACTAGCTTAATTTTTCCCCAGCCACTAGTTTACTCCTTCCTAAAGTCCCACCTATTTATTTATTTCCATATATTTTATGTGTCTATCTTTATATGTACTTCTTTCTTTCCCCAGTAAAATGTAAGATTATTGAGAAAAGAGATTGTTTTCATTCTTTTTTACTTTTATCTCTGGCACTTATAAAAATTCCTGAAATATAATAGATGCTTAATAAATATTTGTTAAATGAAATCCTATCCTGGAAAGAAATGAACTAAAATACCCAACTTGGACAAACTCTATCTAGCACATATCTTACACAATTGTTACAAATGAATAATGATCTAGTTCTTGAATAAAATAGAAAGACTAATTTTGTGACATTTAAGAAATGGTATAGTGATTAAATAATTCTTTAAAACCTGAATGCAAGCATCACCCAGAAGGCAAAAGAGAGATACATGGTGAGTGTAAGCAGGCAGCAGTGATAATAGATAAGGATTTATGAAAGAAAAATAATGTCATCAAAAGATTGTTTTAGAGATAGATAAGAAGAATTGGCCATATGGCAAGGGCATGGTTTAATAGAAGGACAGTCTACGTATTCCACGTAGCATCTTTGTAATAACTAGAGAAAGCAAGGAAGATTTCCTTGGTGAACATCCTTTCTTTTTAAAAAAACAGCAATAATAATAGCTCCATTTTTTACATCACTTGAGAACTATCATTTCATTTTATCCTCAAAACAACCTTAAGAAGTACATTCTATTATTATTCCCATTTTACAGATGAGGAACCTGAGGAAGTGACTCACTCAGGGCCACATGGCTACAAAGTCATATTTGAACTCAGGCCTTTTTAACTTTAGGGCTCAGTTCTCTATTCACTGTGTCCACACAGAAGAAATATAGCAAAATACATCAAAAATACATTTAATAGGCTAAAAAAGGTGTACTAGTCATGCAGTGAGAGCTGGGGATTGATACTGCGTAGACAGCCTAGGAACTTCACTGGAATTCACATCTTAAGAGAACCAGTGGTAGGGTGTGTCAAGGACAAGAGGTATAAAGGTTAAGAATAGAGAGTATGAATGGCATGTGATTTGTACCCAGTGTGGAAATATTCACATCACGAAGATCATGGATTCATTGTTTAGGGCAGTATAGCAGTTCATCTAAAAAGCATCTAAATGGAATCATGGAATGATATGCCTAGAAGGGACCTGTTGGGACATTTGGTGCATCTCTTTTGTTTCTATTTTTGTAGAACTTAAAGCCCAGAGAAAGGAAAAACTTGGCTGAGGGTCACACAATTGATGAGGAGGCAAAGCTGAAGCTAGAACTAGGATTCAGGAATCGCAAGTTATGGTTTTTGCACTAAGCTCTACTGCATTCCATAAGTGTTTAAGTTATCTATAAATTTTCACAATTGCTATAATTGTCTGTGTAATGCAAGCTTGTTATTTCTTCTGTAATATTATTCAAAATACCAGTGCATGGCAATTCTAGTTATATTTCTATTGTGCTGCTGGGGTGACCTAGAAATAAAAATTGTCCTGATAGAGAAAATGTGCTATTCTTTCTATAGAATTATATACCAACAACTGAAATGGTTTATCTATTCCTACACATAAATGCAACCACAGTATTTGGTTGTATGCTTTTAACCAAAGGAAATTGCCCTGAATCGATGAAACTCTTTGAAAGTGTCAATAGCAAATCATCAGCCCCCATTCATTATTCACTTTGCAGATATTACACAGAAGCCCAGAGCCACTTCCTCCAAGTACTGTAGTCCTGGCTGACAGATTTCATAAAGCAAAGACCTTTGACTTGACACTGAAATAAAACGCGAATACCATCCATTTATTACAGAGTTTAAAATACCAACTGTGATTAGGTTTAGAGGAGGACAAACGGCCTTAACAAGGACAGTTAATTAAAATTACAAGTTAGATGAAACATACATTATTAGTCCTCAGGGAGAGACATTCCCCCTCACTGTATCTGCAATGTGTGTAAGTATACTTGACATGTAGAACAGTATAATAAATTATTTCCATTTATTTTACATTGTAGCTTTAGTAGGCACCCCGATGGTTTACTGAATGAATTGCTTTTGCAGAAAGCAATACCCAGTCTGTAACATGTGACTGTGCTAGCTTTCTTTCCTTTTCTTTTATTTATTTTTTTCAAATTAGTCCTGATATAACTAGCTTTCATGTCAGTACCATAGATATATATGGAGCTTAGTCTCACGATGACCAAATACTGAATGTAGGGGGCACTTTCTCTTCTCATCTCCCATCCCCAGGCTTTGTGCTTGAGATCAGTTTCCTATAACTGTGAATCCCCTTTTCCTTCACCCTTTTTTGTGTAGTGGAAAGAACACTGGTCTAGGAGTTAGGGAGCCCCTGTCTACTAGTCTAGGTTCTACCACCAGTGATGTAGTTAAGGACAAAACAAAACTTCTTGGAACCTTATCTTCTTCCTCTGTAAAAACTATGGTGATTTGGTGAAAAAGACAAAATTAAATGGTTAGCAGGAAGCAATGTGTCATCTGCAGAGATCACAGGATTTTTGGATTCATAAGATCTGATTCCAAATCCTGGCTCATTTAGCTTTGTGACTTTCACAAATCACTTTCCTCCTCTTGGCCTCCATTTTCTTATCTATAAAAACTAAGAAGGTAGGAATGGGAAGCCTCTCAGATGCCTTCCAGCTATAAATCACATGACTCAATGAACTCTTAAGTCTCTTCTAGCTGCAGACCTGAATTGTAATAGTTCTGCTAGTTAGTGACTGAGAAACAAAGGCAAAAGAGACAAGGAAGCTTAGATGAGTTTTACCATTGTCACTCATTCAGCCGTTATTGTTGATTGATTCAAAACAAAATAGTTTGTCATTAGCTGCATATGAATGGGTGGCTCTTCCTTAGTGTATGGATGTAACTCCTTTTAATAGGATTTATCTGAGAACACTGAAAGAGAAATTTAGCCTTAAATCACTTGCTGCCTAATCTCTTGCCCATTTGGCCCTAATTTATAGAACCCCTTGTCTTCTGGAATCAGATTTACAGAGTCCTTATCTGCTTTATAGTCTCAGCTGAAGATTTAGCTTTGGTGATTTCCGTTTAATAATTCATCATGATAGAAGACTCTGAGGTGTTTGCCTGAAGGTTATGGAATCAATGCAAATGGCTGATTAATTGATTTATAAATGGAGAGGCAAAACAGGAGTTTAGAAACTGCTGAATAAAGGTGAGTTTGATTGGTCACTTAGGCTGTACAAAACACAGACATTTATATTGTAACAAAGGAGATGCAGTACTACTTGTGGGAGAGTAGAAGGAAGACCTAGCTTTAAGTCCTGGATCTCCCATTTAAAAGCTGTCGCATGTTGGCATGTCAATTAAATGCCCTTAATTTCAATTTCTACAACTATGGAATGAGAGTTGGTTAAGATGGCATCTTCCTTCATTTTTCATTTTGGGGATTCTGTAACAGTCAATGAGTTAAAAGACCCAAGTTCTAGTTGAGGCTTTATGAAAGTTACATCTCTGTGGATCTCAGTTTCCTCATCTGTAAAATTAAGAAGTTGTGTTCAGTTAAATACTATAATTCAGCAAATATGTAGTAAGACACTCTCATGAGTCTAAACATCAATTAGTGAATAAGTAATAGACCTTAAACTAAAACCTAGTTTTTCTGACTCAAACTATTGTACTTTCTTGAAGAAAAAAAAATTCAATGGATCACTGAGTTTTAGACTTGGCAGGCCCCTTAAAGGTATGAACACAACTACTTTTTAATATGTAGTTTTAAAAATAGCAATAACTTTGCATTGCTCTGGCTTATGTAAATTGAGAACACTTACTTTCAATTTTAAGACATGTTATTGTTATTGAGTCTTCTAAATGGCAAAGACTGCTATTTTTCCTCTATTGCTTTACTTTTTTCTACTAGTACTTCTGTTTTTCTTAAGTGAAGATACTATATAAATCAAATAAATGTATGTAAATGTTTATTTTTTCATGCTACCATTTTAAAAATGCTCATTTAATTATGTCATTTTGTCATATTTCTCAAATCCTCATAGAAAAATATTGCAAGATCATTTCAGGATTTAAGGCTGATAATGTAACCAAAACATATATAAGGACGATCTATATGAAAGAAAAAAAAAGCTAGTTGAAGTTCCCATGCCTTATAGAAAAATAACAGATAGATAATGAGACAAAAGAAACCTTGCCATCATTTCTTTTTTTGCAGACAATGGTTCTGGTGAATAAGATTGCTTATTAACTTTTTATGTATAAACATAATTTTTTTCTGGGTAAAAAAAGAGAAACAAACACTTAACATGCTTGTCTTTTTATTATTATTATTTTAAAAAATTACTGGGTTAAGTTTCAATTTTCTTATCAAATAGATTTTCACATTTAATTAATATATCAACACATTAAGTACTAGTATGTGCAAGAAAAAAAAGTAGCACTCACCATATTTTAACATTCAATTCATATAGATTTTTAGTTTCGTCTGTCTTGGTTCTCACTTCAGGGATATAGATGGCAGGCCATTCATACCTTCTCCTCCCATGTGACTCTTGTCCATATACATTCCCTTGAGTTTACTATAGTGCCTAGTGGTCTTCCTAAATTCTTGACTTTGTGAAGATCCCTGTGTGGCACACAGATTCTCTCCTCTCTCACTACATGACCATCCTACCTTTTCCAAGCATACATTTCTTTGATGGTATCCTTTACTCAGATTCTCTTTGCAATCTCCTATTTGTTATGAGTTGCTGCCTTGTCATAATTTAATCTTTCCTTTTCATGAATTTCTTCCCATTTCACTGTTGTGATACTCTTCATTTTTAATTCTGAGTTTAACTCATTTTGATTTCTCTTGTCTGAATAATTTTCCAATTCATAAGATCCATAGACCCATTAGGAGGCCCATTTACCTGTATATGCTTTTTGTGAAAATGTATGTTCTCCATATATTTGATTTTATTTTCCTGTAGGGATGGTTACACTAAACTTTTTTTGAGTGGGTAGAGACCTTGTCCAGAAGGATCTTCAATATTTCAGACCCTAGAATTACAGGCTTATAACTTTAGTAATGGAAGGCACTTCAGAGATCATTTATTCCAAATTCTTCATTTTACATATGAGGAAACTGAGCTCCAAGGAGGTTAAGTGACTTGCTAAAAGGTACACAGGTAGCAAGTGTCACAGGTGGGATTCAAACTCAAGTCTTGGTACAATCAGTTTGGTTCAATTAGAACAATGAGAGAATGTGGATTGCCTCATCAACTATTTGCAGTCCCTGGTGGTGGTGAACAGCTTTAACAAACATGTATCTTCATTATATGCTTCACTTGATTTTAATGATCAGAGGGGAACACAAATTTATTTATGCATGTTTTAAAAAACATATTGAATAACTTTGATGGAAAAAAGACTGGCAGGCAGCATCTTGTTCTGCCAAATCATTTTTTAGAAGAAATAAGCAATAAGCACAGTGGTATCTCTCTCTATCTTTAGGAAGCTCTGAGTTGATGAAGTTGTCATACACTGTGGGATGTCCTTTGTGAAAACCTCTCTGTTTCTTACTCATACCCTAATCAAGTATCTGTATAAATTATTTATGTAAAACCTATAAATAAATGGGAAATTAGCTATAAAGATCCATAGGGAATGATGGTCTCTCAGTTGCCCTTCTTTCCCTGCTATCAATAATTTTGAGAATTTTACCCCATTCCTTTGGAACATTCCTTTCTTTCAGATCCATTAGGAACCAACTCTTCAATGCCCCTCAGAGAATGTAAATTTCAGCATACATCTCTCCTATTATGATCTCCTTTAGCTGCTTTTCATACCATTATTCTCTTTTTGTCATTTTTATATCCTTTATAAAATACAAGGATTGTGATGTTAGAGCCCGTATTTGAGGGTTCCACTGTCCTTTATCATGAGAAGAGTTGATTTTAATTTTCTTTAGAGATATATTTTCCATCTTTAGTGTACTAGTTATCTACCTTCCCATTTAATTTTTAAGAAACCTTGAGAGCCACACCAGTTATCTCTTGACAAGTTTCTTTAGATTGGTTTTCCTTTCCACTATTTCTCTTTATTTTGACGCAATAATGCTTATCGTATTCTATCATCATTCTTAGTAAGGTCTTAAAAATGAGTTTGGAGCTTTATCTGGCTTTTCGGATCTGGAGGTATCTTTGCCCTTCACCCTTGAGAATACACCTATACCAAGTTCATTTCTGGACTTGTCTTTGAAGGGAGCAGTTCTCAACTTCTAGGTTTATTATTGTTACAGTGGTGTTATATTATTTGTGAATCTATGTATGTTAAGGAAAAGATATAGGCAAAGTAAGGAAGCTACATTCAATCCAACTCCAATATTACTTAAGCAGTTACTAGGTTCAATTCTTCTTTGTGAGAAATATATACATACAGAGCTCAACCTAGCAATAACATACATAATTTAAGGGATCTGAGGAAAAGGGATATATTAGAGGAAAGTATAAAGTAGAAGAGGTATGTACATATATCATAGCTAAAGAGGGCCTCTGCACACTGATTGGGGGAAAACAGTCAAATGTGATTTTTCTGTTTTCATCTAAGATATTGTGCCTTGAATAAAATTGTCAGTAAATACCATGAGTAAATTATGATTTGACTTCTGAAATTTCAAATTTCCTAGCATTTTCTAGTCTACATGAAGTCAACATTTTCTTTTTTTCTGATCAGGGAAGGATTTCTAGATGACCTGATATTTGAGTTGGGCTTTAAAAGGAAGGGCAAAAAATCCACTAGCAAGGAAGCAAATGAGGATGCCACATGGAGACATAAAGAATTATGGGCCATGGTGGTGATGGGCTACGAATAATAGAGGAGCTATAAAAATAGATTTCTTTTTCCATTCATTCTGCCATAAGATGTCTATTCTTCGAGTTTAAATAGCTTCCAATTCTCTTCTCTGCTCGAGAAACCAGGCAAGGAGAAAGAGCTAAATGGAAAGTTCTTACATAAAGAGTAGGAAAAATAAGAGAAATAGTAATCATATTTCAGATTTGTATTTTGATTTATATTTTTCAGATTACATTAATATGTCATTACTAGCAAACATAAAGAACATACTATCAAGTACCAAAAGGGACCAAGAGAAGGCACTGGCATTAAGGGTGATTAGATAAATTCCTACCATTCTTTTAAAGCTGAACTGAAATATCATGTTAATAAAGAAATCTTCCCTGGTCATTTTCCTCTCATTTCTTCAATAATTAACTTTCCTTGGGCCTCACATAAAGTTTCGTTTTGAAAATCTACAGTATACTTATCATGTAATTGTGTATATTCTGTTTAGCTGTATTTTCATTAATCTCCCTAATAAATTATAACTTTCCTAATGTCAGAGATTATGTATTTGCCAATTATTCTCATTTCCAAATTCTCTCCTTCCTTCCACTCCCCCCAGTATAATGTCTTAGGGAAAAAATAAGAAAAAGAGAAAAAATGCTTCATTCTCTACTCTGAATCCATCAACGATCTATTTTGAGGTGGATTGTATTTTTAATCACGAGTCCTTTGGAACTGTGTTGGATCATTGCATTTTTCTTATTTACTAAGTATTTCACAATTGATTATCTTTATGTATTGCTACTACTGTGTACATTGTACTACTGGTTCTGTTCACTTCACTTTGTAACAGTTGACATAAGTCTTTTCAGGCTTTTCTCAAAACATTATTTTTCATCATTATAGCACAACAGTATTCCATCACATTTATATGCTATAATTTGTTCACCCATTACCCAATGGATAGCCATAGACTCAATTTTCAATTCTTTGCCATAACAAAAAGAGCCATTATAAATTATACTGTGAGTACTTTCTACACTGGGTTCTAAAAGTAAACTTAGAAAAAGAATTTTTAACATTTTTGTGTGTGTCAATGATCCCTTTGTCAGACTAGGTAAAGTCTATGGATCCTTTCTTGGAGTCATTGTTTTAAATGTATAAAATAAAATACAAAGATACACCAATTATACTCTGTCAAAACAAAACAAAACATTCACAGACCCCATTTTAACAATCCCTATCTTAGAAATATCTTCTAATGTATAAAAGCCTTCTAACCAGGTTAATGGGATCTCTTCTGTGAGTGAATGAGACTTATACTTTTGGAGATCAATGAAAAGAGGAAATGATTGTGCTTCAATGAAAGATAAAGTCCATTCCTGCTACATAGCAAATGGAGAGAAGCTCCCACCCACTTAAGTGGCCAACACAGAATGTATGCTCACAGAATCAGGTCCTAGTGTCTCTAAATTATGTGCTTCCACCTTACGTATACTGAACATGTGCCAAAGCCCTCTTACATATGTGAGAGCTAGAAAGGCTATACAAAGAAGGTAAAATAATGCAATTGTGTGTCTAATTTCATTAGAGGGAAAAGGAAGAACAATCTGGGAAACATGGGAGTTATATTGTTTTCAAAGAAAGAGACTCATCATTACCTTTTTTAGAATAGTAATTTTTGAATCATTTCCTATCTTCAGAAAACATATGTTTTCCTATCACTATATCTAAATGCAATAAGCCTTGGAGTTTGTTGAAAACTGACCACCCACTGAATAACAAGTAATTGCATCTATAATTTTTATTTCATAGGATCTATTTTTATTTTATGTGTATATGATTTAAAAAAAAAAGCTCTTTACCTAAGGGGAAAAAAGAAACAAAAATGTTGATATAGGGACACTCATTTCTCCATCACTTATTTGTGACTTAATTCAGTTTTCAAAAAAAAATCAATTTTCATTCAATTAGCACAAAAGAAAGCAGTATAGATTTAAATATGAAGTTATACAATTTTAAAAGTGTTTTTCTAAAATAAATTTATACAGATTGACTCTTTTTGAGAAAACTTCATAGAAAATTCACAGTGACTGTGCCAATTTTTACTGTGAGCAAATCAGTTTAGAAAACTAATACAATGTAAACCCAATTATGCCATACTTATGTAGAACTATTCACTGGAAAATTTAAAAATGCATTACAAATAACGACTCATGGATCTCTCACTTATATTGTCACATATCAGAGATAAAATTTTTCATTTGTAAAAAGCCACATAAATAAAAGAGGTGTGGAATGTCAGTATTTCTGACTTTTAATTTTAGGAATAGCAAAGGTCTCTAAGGCATAATAATAACTGTCTTGGATGTATATTATAAGTATTATTTTCTTCACTACAGATAAAGCAATTGAGTCTTAGAGATGGCCAAACTGTCTTCATTATTATTAAACTAGGTGAACCCAATTCTCCTGACTTCAAATTTGGCACACATACTAATAAACTATATTGCTTGAGAAAAATTTAGTGGCAGAGAAAAAAATATCAGATGAGGGGTAACTGTAAGGAACAGCTGGAGAAATGGCTAATTTGTGCCAAAATTCATCTCTTAAAATACCATTCCCTGACTCCACTATTTCCTCCAGCTATATTTTGTCTCACAACTCTCCACATCTTCACAGCCATTTAAAAAAAAAAGAATAGCTTTTATTTGTTGTTTCTCCTTTTCCTCAACATCTTGAAATCTGGCTTTCATCTCCAGAATTCTAATGAAACTGTTTTCCCCAACCTCAAAGAGCCTCCTTATTAAAACTCTGGTTTATTGTGTCTTCAAGCCATTCTTTTCACCACAGCCCTAATCATCTTCCTAAACCAGCACAACTGATTATGTTATTCTCCTCTTTAAAGTTTGCCAGTGCCACTCCATTGTCCAAATCCCACCCTATCACCTCCTGTCTTTCAAAATCCTTTACAACTTGACTTCAATCTACTTTTCTAATCTTATTTCCTACTACTCCTATTTGTGTCTTCTACACTGGGTCCAAACTGGATGACCCCAGTGATTTTTTTATGTCCTGTCCTTGGTCACAGCTGTCCCTTTGCTCATATTTTCCCTCAGGTTTTGAATGGACTCACTGAATCCACAATATCATGCATTGCCCCCTTCCCTTCCTTTGAGACCTAACTTAGATGTCATTCAATTACTCTTTGAAATTATTCATTAACTACATGGGCTGATGATATTTGTAACTCATAAGACCTTTCTCATTATTAGGGTAGTTAGAAAGAGTATATATAGACAGAGGGCACATGTACTAGTTGAATATGAAGGGATGATATCTAAAAAATAAAATTAAGGAGAGAGAGAAATGTACTGGGAGAAAAGTATCTCACATAAAAGAGGGAAGACAAAGCTTTTACAGGGGAGAGGTAGAAAGGGGAGGGGAGGGGAGGTGTAGTGAGTAAACCTTACTCTCATCAGAATGGGCTCAAAGAGGGAATAACACACACACTCACTTGGGTATAGAAATCTATCTTATGCTGTAGAAAAGTAGGAGAGGAATGGGACAAGAGAAAGGCAAGGTCATGTGGGAAGTTTGATAGAAGAGAGGGTAAATTGGGGAAGGGATAGAAAAATTAAAACACTTTTCAGTGGGGAAAGGGTAAAAGGAGAGGGAGAATAGAATAAACAGGGAATAGGCTGGAGGGAAATATAGTTAGCAATAGTAACTATCAAAAAATTTAGCAAGTTTCTCTGAAAAAGACTACATTTCTCTGACATATGGAGAACTGAGTCAAATTTATAAAAATAAGAGCCATTACCCAATTGAGAAGTGATCAAATCATACAAACAATATCTGAAAAATGAAAGTTATCTATGCTTATGTGAAAAATACTCTAACTCAGTATTGATTAAAGAAATGCAATTTAAAACAATTATGAGGTATTATCTCATACTTATTAGATTGTTTAATAGGACAGAACAGGTAGATGACAAATGTTGGAAGGAATATGGGAAAATTAGACATTAATGTACTTTTGGTTAAGTTGTGAATGTATTCAACCATTCTGTAGAGCAATTTGGAACTATGCCTAAAGGGCTATAAACCTTGCATATCCTTTGACCTAGGAATACCACTACTAGATTTGTATCCCCAAAGAGAGAAAAACAAAGAGGAAAAGGACCTATACATACAAAAATATTTATAGCAGCTCTTTTCTGGGGGCAAAGAATTAGAAGTTGAGGGGATGCCCATCAGTTGGAGAATGACTGAACAAATTATGGTATGTGATTATGATAGAATACTATTGTACTATAAGAAATGATAAGCAGAATTCACTCAGAAAACCTGGAAAGACATGCATAAGCTGATTCAAAGAAATGTACTGTGTGCAAAATAACAGTAGTAATATAAGATGATCAGCTGTAAATGATTTAGTTATTCTCAGGAAGTCAGTGATCTAAGATAACTGTGAAAGACTTAGGATGCAAAATATCATCTATCCTCAGAGAAAGAACAGTTGGTGTCCAAATTCAGATTGAAGCATACTTTTTTAACTTTATTTTTCTTGAGGTTTTTTTTATATTTTCTTTCACAACATGACTATTATGAATATGTTTTGCATGACTACACATGTACCACTTATGTGGGATTTCTTGCCTTCTTGTTGGAGGGAGTGAGGAGTGAGGAAGGGAGAGAAGATCTGAGAGTCAAAGCTTTAAAAATGAATGTTAAAAATTGCTTTTACATGTAACTGAGGAAAAATAAAATACTAAATTAAAACTTAAAAAATTTAATAGGAATTGTTCTACAACTTATAGTCTCAGAAAAAAAGGAAATGCAGAAATTATGCATAAAGCATTTTGTAAAACTTGAAATTTCTATGTAAATGTGAGTCTTTAAAATTATTCCATTGTTGAAATTTTATAATTTATTGCTACCTTATGATAGCATAAAAATGATCTTGGGTTCATAAAAATAAGTTGATAAAATGCTAAATTTAGCAGGTTCTC
Organism: Petaurus breviceps papuanus; assembly: GCF_028583685.1. Lineage (NCBI taxonomy): Eukaryota > Metazoa > Chordata > Mammalia > Diprotodontia > Petauridae > Petaurus > Petaurus breviceps. The sequence continues at coordinate 2,080,186 of NW_027185601.1, read as the reverse complement.
CAAAATGGGGAAAAAATGGAAAATTCAGGGTCCTACAACAGGATACTTCCTTATTTTCAAAGCATCAGCCTAGTTAAGCTTTGAGGGGCCGGGGTCCTCTCAAAATTGTTGGCCAATGGATATTGGGTTTTTTTTGCCATAAAAATTCATGAAGACCACTTACTAAGAAGAAGATGGCTTGTTATCTAAACTGGTAGAAGAAGCTTCTAACTAAATAATGAATCTTTGAAATAAAGAAGGGGGAGGGCACAGCCAAGATGACAGAGTAGAAGCATAAACTTGTCCTGGGCTAAAGCTCCAACCACTTCCAATACATGAAAAAATGACTAATTTTTTTAAAGCTACAGAACCCACAAAAAACAGAGAGAAACAAATCTCCCATTGAAAGCAGCCTGGCAGGCTGACAGGAAAGTTCTCTCAGTGGTGCTGGGAGCTGAGCACAGTCCCCTGTGAGCTGCAGTTCTGCCTTAGTGTGGGCCCAGACAAGCCAGAGTAGACTTAAGAAGAGTGAATCACCAGCAGCAGTGGCAGTTTCCAGACTTTTCAACCCATAAACACCAAAGAGAAAGTAAAAGGTCAGTGGAGAACTATGTTGGAAGGGTGAAGGAGGCATGGTGGCTGCAGTTGCTGTAGTGTGGTTGCTTCTAGAGTTCCTGGCCTGCAGATTGTAGGGGGATCAAGAAACCATTCAGAGGGTAACCACTCTTGCTCTCACCTGCTAGGATCTGGATCACTGTCTTTGGTGGTGGTCCTGTAGTGTGTCACCAGTGTGCTAGAGCTTGTGGGGACTGTAGAGATGGCACCCAAATAATAGCTCCAGGAGCTGTGAAAATGCTGGTGATTTGGGACAAAGCTCTCTTCATTCTGTAAGCAGAGTTCTACTGTGGCAAAGAGCTCAAAAGTCAAGTAATTGGCAAGATGAGCAAGCAGAGGAAGCACAATCAGACCATACATTCCTTTTTTTGAGAACAAAATGGATCAAAGCATGGAACTGGAAGAGGACAATGAAGTCAGAACTCCTGCATCCAAAGCTTCCAAGAAAAATAGAAATTGGTCACAGGGTATGGAGGAGCTCAAGAAGAATTTTGAAAATTAAGTAAGAGGCATAGAGGAAAATCTGGGATGAGAAATGAAAATGATGCAAGAAAATCATGAAAAGCAAATCAATAGCCTGCTAAAGGAGACCCAAAATATACTGAAGAAGTATACTAAAAGTAGACTAACTCAAATGGCAAAAGAGGCCCAAAAAGCCAATGAGGAAAAGAATGCCTTAAATAGCCAAATTTGCCAGATGGAAAAGGAATTTCAAAAAGTCACTGAAGAGAACAATTCCTTCAAAATTAGATTAGAGTAATTGGAAGCTAATGACATTATGAGAAATCAAGATACTACAAAAGAGATCCAAAAAATGAAAAAATTGAAAGCAATGGGAAATATCTCATTGGAAAAACTACTGACCTAGAAAATTGATCCAGGAAAGATAGTTAAAAATTATTGGACTAAATGAAAGCCCTGATCAAAAAAAGAACTTAGACACTATCTTTCAAGAAATTATCAAGCAAAATTGCCCTGATATTCTAGAACCAGAGGAAAAAATAGAAATTGAAAGAATTCACCAATAGCCTCTTGATAAAGTTCCCAAAAAGAAAACTCCTAGAAATATTATAACCAAATTCCAGAGTTTCCAGATAAAGGAGAAAATGCTGCTAGCAGTCAGGTAGAAACAATTTGAATGTTGTGGAAACACAATCAGGATAACACAAGACCTAGCAGCTTCTACATTAAGGGATATAAGGGCATGGAATTTGATATTCTGGAGGCCAAAGGAGCTAGGACTAAAACCAAGAATCACATACCCAGCAAAACTGAATATAATGCTATAGGGGAAAATATGGTCATGAAAAAACCAGAACTAAACAGAAAATTTGACTTTCAAATACATGAAGCAAGAGAAGCACTTCATTCACACTGAAATATAAATGACTGACAATAAAATACCTATTTTCTCTTATAGGGATATTTTTCTTTTTATGAGAATCAATGGCTGTAGATAAAATGATTGATTTTTTCATAAAAGAATTTTAAGCAGAATCCAGTAAGCGGGGGAAGGGAGAGGCTATGTTAGCTAGGGTCCCTAAAGTTGCTCAACATTCAGGGTTCCTGAATATAACTCTGTAAACTTTGATCATAAGATCATTTCTTCTTGTAACTAAATGGATTTAAGGAAGGGCATATAAAATGATTTTTGGGCCCCCATGATATTCTACCAAGTAAGTAAGGATATATAACCTGAAATAGGGTAATGGAGAGAAGCAGCAAACTGGTGCATAGAGATTTGCATGAGGCTGCTTTGCCTTCTCTCGATCAACTTTCCTCTAAAAGAATTGAACAGAGCTTACTATGTGTATTCCATCCCCTTCTCTTCCCCACTGATTTTAGAAATAGAAAAACATTAATAAAAGTAGGAAAAAAAAACCTTATATTCAGTTAGAAATAATTTAACACTTAAAGTGAAGCACTTGGTATCTTTCAGAGCAACAAAATAAATGCTATGAAATAAAAGTAAATAAAAGCTTTCTCAAGAGCATCAGGAATTGCCCAAAGTAAAATTAAATATTAAAATAAGGCTCAGAGATAGTAGACAATTTGTCTTTTTATCCAAATGTTCCACTTGCAAAGCTGTCTCCTGTTGCCTGAGAAAGACACAGAGAGCCTTATGAAGGGAGGGAGTTAGGGAAGACCAACTTACTAACCACACTAGATTTTCTTTTAAATTATTTGTTACTCATCATGACAATGTCATATCATACAATAACATTGATATAATATCAGCAAAAATCTCAAAAACGACCATTTTTTCTTATTTGAAAACACTGTCCAAGACAGCGTTTAGCAATTACTTCAGGAACAAGTAAGTGAATTGCTTTAGTTTGTCTTCAAGGATGACATCTTTTTAAAATAAATTTTATTTTTTTGCGTTTTGGAGGGCAATTGGGGGTAAGTGACTTGCCCAAGGTCACACAGCTAGTTTTTGTGTTAAGTGTCTGAGGCCGGATTTGAACTCCAGTCTTTCTGACTCCAGGACTGGTGCCCTATTCACTCTACCACCTAGCCACCCCAGACAACTTTTTTTTAAACAAATAAATATTTGGACTTATGGTTGGTATTATAGGACCCCTCCCTGGGCTTCCCTTTCTTCCAGTGGATGGATAGTATATGTGATCTAGATTATGAATGTACTTAAGCAGGTCAATGATCTTGTCTATCTATCTTGGACAAAACAGGTTTATTTAGACCTGGGAAGGATCTCTCTGTCTTCTGGTTCAGTCTTCCTATCTTAGAAATGAGACAACTGAGACAAGTGTTGAAATGAGCAATCTACCTACTATGGAAACATTTTGCATAACTACACATGTACAAGCTATATTGAATTGCTTATCTTCCCAGTGGGGGTGGGTGAGGAGGGAAGAAGGGGAAAAAATCTGGAATTCAAAGTTTTAAAAACCAATGTGTATTAAATAAAAAGATATAAAGGCACCAGGGTATATAAATCTATCTTGCCCTACTAGAAAGTTGGGGGGATGGGGAAGGATATAAGAGAGAACAGATTGGGGAAGGGGTATTCAGTAGGCTTGCTATTTTGGGGTGGGGATAGGGAAAAGATGGGGAGAAAAAAATTGTAACTTGAAATCTTGTGGAAATGAATGTTGAAAACTAAAAATAAAAAAAAATAAATTTAATAAGAAAAATAAAAATAAATAAAAGGAATAGCAAGTTGTACATAAAAAAGTGATGAAATGAGTTACTCAAGGTCATCCACAGAACAGAGATCCTCTGACTCCAAACCCAACACCCTTTTCATTGAACTTTACTACAGATGGACAATGAATAAGGAACAAGAACATAGGTTAGATTAAATATGAGAAATTACAAAGATCTTTCAATGATAGTAAGCTATTTACTGATTAAAAAGGCCATATATCTGGCTCTGTTTTTCTCCCTGACCAATATTCCTTGAGTGCTGCTATTTCATTGCAAATCATAGAACACTACAATCTCAGAAGATTTCAGGGTATGGAAGACAACTGCAATACTCTGTTGTTTGTTTTTGCCATGAGCCTGCCAAACAAATTTATCATCAAATAGCTACAACCAACTCTGATTATAAAGTGACAAATCTAAAGGGATGTAAGTCCATTCTGCTTTTGAAAATGTCTTTGACACAAATCATTTCCACACTCAATTTATCATATTCCCAAACAAAAGAAAAAACTCCATAATCAAGATTAGACAGGAAGACAATATTTAAGTAAGAGTTTTGATTCATGAAACTGAAAAAAAAAAGAGCTTTTTGCATACCCTAAAAAAATCACTTCCCTAAAACCATGTAATCACTTTTTAATCATTCCCTCTGCGGATTCTCCTTTCAGCATGGTCAAGGATGAACTCAAGGAATACTTTAATTAATTGAATGAACTAAAATATTTTTTTACTGTTAGTCTGAAAAATATCAAAGATGAAGTCCTTCCTGGGCTGATAAGTTCTTTCCCTTAGAAATTAGATGGATCTTTTATTAAAATTATATAAAATTATCTCAGTCAAGACCATAGTTTAAAATTTCCTATTTAAGAAAGACTGATAAAGCTTTTCATTCAGATTAGATCTAGGACTTTAGACTGAAGTAATGTCCCAATATCATCTTATACTCCCTTGCCTAAAGAGGGAATGGGAAACAACTATTTTTCCATAAAGGGAAAAAACACACTACCAAAAGGTAAGTGGTGTTTTTGGACAGGATATAGCATATAACCAAGGATGACTTTGGCATGTGAGAAAATGTGAAGAAGATGTAAACTTCCTGAGAAAAGGGAATATTTCACTGTTACTATTTATCTCCTCAATACCTTGCATACTACATGACACAAAGAAGGCACTTAAATGCTCATTGATTGAATAACAAAAAAAATTAAAAGAGGAGTTAGTCTGGTCATTCAGTGAGAGTTCATGAAAGCATCTGGGCAACTCTAACTCCATAATGATACTAACAAAGTTATTAAAATAACTAGAGAATTACCTCCATTGAATTCTGGAGATTTTTTATGGGTATTCACTGAAAAAACATTGGGGGAAATCACAAAGGTGAAAAGGCTTGAACATACTTGAAGTCTTTACATCTGAAAAGGGAGTGCCCATTCATGGAGGTGTAAGTTGACTGTGTTTTAGAATTTTAACTACTGTTGCCATCCCTGGTAATTTCTGTACTGAGTTTCACTGTTATAGTAAAGAGATTAGCTTTTCTTCCTACCCCCTAAATTATCATTTTATGTTCTTGTTGTTCTCAGGTAAACAACTTATTTATATTTTATTATGCCACCCTGGTTAAACCCTAAAAGCTAATTTTGTCCTTGGATGAGCACAATGAAAATCACTCTGGGTTTTCACTGATTAGTCTCACAGAAGTAAATGATTGTCCCATGAGTAATCACAACTCAGGGAGCAATATGTTACTAAAAATCCCAAACAAACTACAGAGAAGCATACCAGACAAAACACTGGCAAATGAACCAGTGACGAAGTCAGAATTCAAAGTTGAGGAACCTTCAGGAAAGTCTAAACACACAGGGTATGATTAAAGAGAAATAAGCAATCATAAGAAGAGGCCTTTCAAACCTCTACCTACAGAACCACAGGGTCACAAGATAAGTTATCTTTTCCAATTTACAATTCAGTCTGGAAAACTTACAAAAACACTGTAGGGGAGGACCCTGATTAGGTGACAGCTAATCTAAAAGATTGTTTCTCTGGCAAATACCCTCTAAAGAAATATATTCTTTGATCTGATGAAGGGAACAGGTGGAAAAGAAGGTGAAACTTGTTTGCACACTGTTGGGCATATAGGTCCCAGAATATTTATAGTCAAAATGTCATTTTTACCATATAATACTGCTGAGTGAAAAGGTCAGAGAAAATTCTGGAAATACAATTTCCTTAAACCTAACTTTTCCTATTGTATTCTTGGAGACCAACTTAAAGAACAAGTGACACGAATAACATTTGCAAAGGAGAATGCATTCATCTGTCCCATTATTTTAATTTTATGCATTTAGAAGTTAATTAATTAAGGTCCCAAATAAGTTCACTATAATAAACTCAATGCATTTCAAACCAAATCTTTGACCTTGCACAAAATAAACTCATATCTAGGAATGAACTTCTTAAATGTTACTTAAAGATAGATGTCAATATTATTTTATAATATCCAAAGCCTGGACCACATATGTCTTATTCAAAGTATATATAGTATATATTATACCTACCTCCATCATTTTAATGGCCATATATTAATCTTAGACTATACATGAAATATTTCAACTTTGTAAGGCTTTATTAAGCCTCTGCAACATACAAAAGGGACAGAAAAAGAGAAAAAGAAAATGAAAATAGTCCCATCTTTTATATTCTACTGGGAGAAATAACACTAAGTACACAATACATACAAAACAAACCCAAATTGTATGAGTGGGGATATGTGGGAAAATGCTCATAACTGATGAGATATTAATTGTAATAAAAGCTACCATTTGCCAGTGGTTTAAGGTTCATAAAAAGTTTTACTACACTATCATTATCATGCATATTTGATCCTCTAAACAACCCCATATGATAGAAAAGATTTCAAATGGGTTATGGTACAGAGAATTAGGGAATCCAAGAGTGGAGCTGTGGAGTGAGATTACTTCTGGCAGTGGAAGAGTCATTGCAGAAGTATAGAGACTAATAGAGAATGTCATCCATACAGTAGAAAAGCGTACCACTAACTATTTTTTGGGGGGCAAGGAAATAACATAATGCTTAAGGAATTTTACTCTGGTAGCTATGTGAGAACTGAATGTAGAGAATTTAAGCCTAAAGATCAATTAGGACGCTACTGCAACAGTTCATGCAAGAGGAAATTAGGGCCTGAAATAAGTTATTGACATTATGGAGGAAATTATAGTGAATGGAACTGAAAAGGAGATTTCAGTGGTACAAGTAATTGCAGGTGAGGAAAGTTTAATAATGAAGATTAGTTCTTTTTAATACAATTTGTTTTCTTAAATAGTTGTCTAGAGCGCGGATGGCTCAAGTTACTTGACAAGCGTCACAGAGTTAGGATGTATCAGAAGAATTACTTGAACCTGGGTTCAGTTGTCTTTTTTTTTTTTTAATTTTTTTTTAAGCAATTGCGGTTAAGTAACTTGCTCAAGGTTACATGGCCAGTTATTAGTTCTGGGTGTGGTGCTGAGTATCTGAGCCCAGATTTGATCCAGGTCATCCCGACACTGTAGCCGGTACTCTTACTCGCTGAGCCACCTGGCCACCCCTAAGCAATCGGGGTTAAGTAACTTGCTCAAGGTTACACGGCCAGGTGTTTCTGGGTGGGTGCTAAGTGTCTGAGCCCGGGATTCGATCTCCAGGTCTTCTCAACACTGGAGCTGGTGCTCTTACTCGCTGTGCTACCTGGCCACCCCTAGTTGTCTTTAAAAATAGTTTTTTCCCCAATCATATGTAAAAATATTTTTAAAAAATGTTTGTTTAAACTTTTGACTGCCAAATTCTTTCCCTCTCTCTCATCCTTTTCCCTTCCTTGAGAAGGCATGTATGCTTATATAGATTATATGTATGCAGTCATGCAAAACATATTTCTATATTATCTATGTTAAGTAAAAAGCAGATCAACCCCCTCATCTCCCTAAAAAAAAAAGTAAAAAGAAAAAGTATGCTTCAGTCTGCTTTTAGACTCCATCAGTTTTTTCCCTGGATGGGGACAACATTTTTCAACATATGTCCTTTGGACTTGTCAAGGATCAATGTACTGCTGAAAATAGCTGTCATTCAAAATTGATCATCATATAACGTTACTCTTACTGCTACTGTGTACAATATTATCCTGGTTCTGCCCACTTTACTTTGTGTAAGTCTTCCTAGGTTGGTCTAAAAATATCCTGCTTGTCATTTCTTACAGCAAAAGAGTATTCCATCACAATAATATACCACAACTTATTCAGCCAATTCTCAACTGATAGGCATCTCCTCAATTTCTAAGTCCTGACCACCACACACAAAAAGCTACTATAAATAATTATGTATATATACTTCCTTTTCCCTTTTCTTCAATCTCTTTGGGGATAGACCTAGTAATAGTATTGCTGGATTAAAAAGTGAGCAGTTTTATAGCAGTTAATAGCCCTTTGGGCATAGGTCCAAATTGTTCTCCAGAATGGTTGGACTAGGTCACATCTCTACCAATGGTGTATTAGTGTATCAAATTTTCTCACATTTCATACAATATTTGTTATTTTCCTTTTCTGTCATATTAACAAAGCTAACGGGTATGGAATGTTACCTCAGAGTTCTATGCATTTCTTTAATCAATAGTTTAGAGCATTTTTTTGTCACTATTTATAGCTTTGATTTCTTTATCTGAAATGTGCTTGTTCACATCCTTTGACCATTTATCAATTGAGGAATGTTTCATATTCTTAAAAGTTTTACCCAATTCTCCATATATTTTAGATATGATGCCTTTATCAAGGAACTTACTTTAAAGTCCCCACTCTCCCTCCCACCAGCAGCCCAGTTTCTGCTTTCCTTTTTATCTTGGCTACATTGCTGTTGTTTGTGCAAAACATTTTAAATTTACTATAATCAAAATTATTGATTTTACATCTCATAGTGCATTCTATCTCTTGTTTGGTCAGGTTTTTTCCCCCATACCCATAGTTCTGACAAGTAAAATATTCTATGCTCCCCTACTTTGCTTATATCAGTCTTTATGTCTAAATCATGTACTTATTTTGATCTTATCTTGGAATATGGTGTAAATGTTGGTCTATACCTAATTTCTGCCAAACTGTGTTCCAGTTTATGCAGCAATTTTTCAAATAACAGGTTCTTGCCCAAAAGGTTTAGATCTTTGTTCTTATCAAACACAAGATTATTATGGTGATTTTCTACTTGAATTGTGTACCTAATCCATTTCACTGATCCACAGACTATTTCATAGTAAATACCAGATTGACTTGATGATTACTGCTTTTTAATAGTTTGAGATCTGGTGCTTCTAGCCACCTTCCTGCCCTTATTTTTCAATCAGCTCCTTTGATATCCTTGATCTTTTATCCTTATAGGTGAATTTTATTATTTTCCTAGTTCTATAAAATAATTTTTGGTAGTTTGATTTACATGGCACTGAAAAGTAAATTAAATTAGATAGAATTATCATTTTTTTATTTCATTGGCTTGGCCTATCCATAAGCAATTACTATTTCTCCACTTGTTTAGATCTGACTTAATTTTTGAGAAAAGTGTTTTATACTTGTGTTCATATAGTTTCTGGGTTTGTCTTGGCAGGTGGATTTCCAAGTATTTTATGTTTTATAAAGTTTTTTTTTTTTACAATAATGTTTCCAAGTTTATTGCCATTTCTAACATAGTAGAGTAAGAAGCTGTATACAATATAGGATCCAGAACATGTATATCTGGGGAAAGAGAGGGGCCTTATCATGTAGGGAGACTGAGGTATACAGGTTGTTTTTTTAAAAGTTTTTTTTTAATTTTTGAATGTTTTTCATTTTTTCCAATTGATTAAGGTATTTTTACTTTTCAACATTCATTTCCATAAGATTTTGAGTTACAAATATTTCTCTCCATCTTCCCCCAACCCCCACCCCAAAATAGCAAGCCTACTGAATACCCCTTTCCCCATCTGTTCTCTCTTATATCCTCCACCATTTCCCCCTCCCCCCCCCCTTTTTTTTTGGAGAAAAGGATACTTTATTTTTACAGCTTAAGAAACAGTGCATTCTAGGGCCTTAGATCTTATGGACTTGAGGCAAAAGGAAAGGGAATCTGGGAAATAATAGACTAAGACAGCAAAAAGATTGGAGGAATAAAATCTCTGCTTTGCCTAGCTGGGGTTTGTTTTCAGAACTGTAACCCTGGCGACAGGGACGCTCTGGTTGCCTATTTGCCAGTCAACCTCCTCCCCCTCCCCCTAAGTCTCCTTCTTTTCTCTTGTTGGTGGGAGGGCGGGGCTACGATAGCCAGCCAATCAGAGGGCCCCAACCTAGGATCCTGAGGCAAACATTGGGCAAGGGTGTGGGAGGGGCTTAGGAAGGCCTCTTATAAGCGGATTTGTGCCGTTAGCGCGTCAGCTCCGGGTTTGGCGCTAGCACTAGGCGGGTTGGATCTCGTGCTTACATCGGTTAGCGTCGTTAGCTCTCGCTGGTGACCGTTGGTCCTGATCCGCTCTGGGGCTTTCCCCCTTCCTTCCTCTACCCCCTCCCCATCTTGATTCCCAGGCCCTGCCTCTTGTCCCCTGGCCAACCGCAGTTCTTTAAACACTGGGACCCTAGGCCGCTGGGCCTCCTTACTGCCTTGGAGCAGATGGCCGGAATGGGCCCCTGTAGCAGCTGTCTTGGCTGGCTGAGGAGGTGGCAGGATTCCAGAAGGTAGGAAGTGGGAAGGTGAGGGGCCCAGCTGCCACCCGTGGGGTCTGCTTCTAGACATTTTGGGGGCGGGGACCCACGAAGCAGGTTTTCCGAAATCTTGAATTGGTCGAGACCTTTTGTTTTCGCACTTTCACTGTAGGTTGAACCTGGAACCTTCAAGGGGGAAAGCCCAGCCCTTAATGAGTCCCTTGATTTTGGAAAGAGAACTCCTCCTCCCCCCTTCCGAAATCGGAACCTGTGGAGATTTATCTCCCCCTCCCGAACAAAAAAAAAAAAAAAGGATCGAAAAAGAACCAAAGACATGAGATGGCTTTTAAAGGAATTTCTACCTTCCCATTGTTGCTCCGATTTCTTCTCTTTTTCTTGCATAACTCGCTGTTGTTCCTGTCATGGAAGTCGAAATGGACACTGCGGTTTCTCTCCACTGCGAAGATACAACACAGCAGCTCTCAGGTTGATTACATTCGTGGGATGTTGAAATCGTTGGATCTGATTCACCTTGAGGAAGCGGTGCTACCCGGTGATGTCTTTTGAACGTGAAAAACTTATGTTTCTTTCTATTGTGATCTATATGAAAATACAACTTATATTAACTTAAGAGTAAGTTAACGGACATATTTAGAAGACACTGCCTTCTAGGTTTTCATTTGTTTGGGTCTTTTTAATAGTATCTTGATTTCTCATAAAGTCACTAGCTTCCATTTGCTCCAATCTAATTCTGAAGGAATAATTCTCTTCAGTGAGCTTTTGAGATTCTTTTTCCACCTGGCAAATTTGGCGTTTTAAGACAATCTTCTCCTCATTGCCTTTTTGAGCCTCTTTTGCCATTTGAGTTAGTCTTTTTTTTTTAAGGTGTATTTTCTTCAGTCAGGTCGTTGACTCTCATTTCATAATTTTCTTGCATCCTCCTCATTTCTCTTCCCAATTTTTCTTCCACTTCTCTTACTTGCTTTTCAAAATCCTTCTTAATCTCCTCTATGGCCTGTGACTAGTTCCTATTTTTCTTGGAAGCTTTTGGTGCAGAAGTTCTGACTTCACTGTCTTCCTCCTGTTCCATGCTTTGATCCTTTTTGTCCCCCAAAATAGAAGTGTAAACGTGGATTGCTCTGCTTGCTTTGCTTCCTATGTCTGCTCATGTTGCCACTCGATTACTTGACTTTTGAATTTTTTGCCACAGTAGGACTCTGCCACCAGACAGGAGAGCTTTGTCCAAACGCTGGCATTTTCTCAGCTCCTGAAAATATTAGTTGTGTGCCCTCTCTGAAGCCTCCACACACGCTGGAAGACTGCTTACGAACCTCATGATCTCCACCCAGGTTGATGACATTCGTGGGATGTTGAAATCGTTGGATCTGATTCACCTTGAGGAAGCGGTGCTACCTGGTGATGTCTTTTGAACGTGAAAAACTTATGTTTCTTTCTATTGTGATCAGGTAGATGACACACATGGGATGTTAAAATCGGTGCATCTGAGTCTCCTTGAGAGAGCGGTGCTAACTGGTGAAGTCTTTTGAACGTGAAAAACTTATGTTTCTTTCTATTGTGATCCCAAATCTTCCACCCTAACTGGCAGTTCCAATACATTAGTAGCTCCCTTCCATTGATCCTAATGTTTTCTGAGGTTAATCAGGTTAATTCTCAGTCTTAATCTCCCTCCTCCCCTAACTTTCTAGTAGGGCAAGATGGATTTCTATACCCCAGTGCCTGTTTATCTTAATTCCTAGCTGCATGTAAAAAACATTTTTTTTAAACATTTGTGTTTAAAACCTTGAGTTCCAGATTTTTTCCCTTTTTCCTTCCTCACCCACCCCCACTGGGAAGATAAGCAATTCAATAAAGGTTGTACTTATGTAGTTAGGGAAAACATTTCCATAGTAGTTATATTGGGAAAGACTAACAATATTTCCCTCCATCCTGTCCTGCCTCTCCCCACTTCTTCTATTTTATCCTTTGACCCTGTCCCTTTTCAAAAGTGTTTGCCTCTAACTACCCTCTCCCCAAATCTGCCCTCCCTTCTATCATATCCTCTCTTATCCCCTCCCCTCCTGATTTCCTGTAGGGTAAGATACCCCACTAAGTGTGTAATGTTATTCCTACCTTAAGCCAAATTCAATGAGAGTAAGATTGACCCATTCCCTTTCATGTTCCTGCTCTTCTCCTCCATTGTAACAGTGTTCTCTTTCCTCTTTTAAATGAGATAATTTACCCTAAATTATCTCTCCCTTTCTCCTTCTCCCCCCAAATTCCTCTCTCACATCTTTATTTTATTTTTTAGATATCCCTTCATATTCAACTCATCCTGTGCCCTCTGTCTCTGTCTCTATATATGTACGTACATATGCACACACTCACACATATATTTATATATATATATATATATATATATATACCCTCCTATACATACATATATATGTATGTATACATATATATTCCATTCAACTATCTGAGTTTTTTTCACTGTAGAATATTGAATATGTTTTTTCATATTCAACTACTGAGAAAAGTCTTATAAGTTACAATTATTGTTTTTCCATGTAAGGATATAAATAGCTCAACTTTAACAAGTTCCTTATAATTTCTTGTTCCTGTTTACCTTCTCATGCTTCTTGTATTTGAAAGTCAAATTTTCTGTTTAAGTTTGTTTTTTTCATCAAGAATGCTTGAAAATCCTCTATTCCACTGAATTACCATACGTTCCCCTGAAGCATTATACTCAGTTTTGCTGGGGAGGGGATTCTTGGTTTTAATCCTAGCTCCTTTGACCTCCAGAATATCATATTCCAAGCTCTTTCATTCCTTAATGTAGAAGCTGCTAGGTCTTGTGTTATCCTGATTGTATTTTCACAATACTCAAATTGTTTCTTCCTTCCTGCTTGTGGTATTTTCTCCTTGACCTGGCAACTTTGGAACTTGGCTATAATATTCCTAGGAGTTTTCTTTCTGGGATCTTTTTCAAGGGGTGATTGGTGAATTCTTTCAATTTCTATTTTGCCCTCTGGTTCTAGAATATCAGGGCAATTTTTCTTGAGAATTTTTGAAAGATGCTGTCCAGGCTCTTTTTTTTATCATGACTTTCAGGTAGTCCAATAATTTTTAAATTATCTCTCTTGGATCTATTTTCCAGGTCAGTGCTTTTTCCAATGAGATATTTCACATTGCCTTCATTTTTTAAATTTGTTTGGATCTGATTTATTTATCTTTATTTCCCATTAAATTATTAGCTTCCATTTGCTCCAATCTAATTTTGGAGGAATTACTCTCTTTAGTGAGTTTTTGAAATTCTTTTTCCATCTGGGCAATTTGGCTTTTTAGGGCATTTTCCTCCTCATTGACTTTTTGGGTCTTTTTTGCCATTTGAGTTAGTCTACTTTTTAAGGTTGTATTTTCTTCAGTATTTTTTGGGTCACCTTTAGCAGGCTGTTGACTCACTTTTCATGATTTTCTTACATCATTCTCATTTCTCTTCCCAATTTTCTTCCACTTCTCCTACTGGATTTTCAAAACCCTTCTTGAGCTCCTCCATGCCCTGTTATCAGTTCATATTTTTTGGAAGCTTTTGATGCAGGAGTTCTGACTTCATTGTCTTCCTCCAATTCCATACATTGATCCTTTGTGTTTCCCCAAAATGAACTATGGTCTGATTGCATTTTCTCTGCTTGCTCATCTTGCCAGTCTATTACTTGCCTTTTCAGCTCTTTGCCACAGTAGAACTCTGCTTACATAATGGAGAGAGCTTTGTCCCAAATCACTGCTGTTTTTGCAGCTGCTGGAGCTATTAGTTAGGTGCCCTCTCTACAAACCCCACAAGCTCTGGCATTCTGGCCACACACGCCAGGACTACCACCCAAGACTGCGATCCAGAGCAAGCAGGTTAAAGCAAGACCAATTACCCTATGAATGGTTGCTTTGTCCCCCTACAATCTGCAGGTCAGGAGCTCTGGAGGCAGCCATACAGCACCAGCTGCAGCTGCTGCTCCTCTGCTACTTCTCACCCTGGAGGCAGGGGCTGGATTATGCTCTTCTGTCACTCAGTTCCAACAGCATTCCCCACTGATCTTTTATTTTCTCTTTGGTGTTTATTTGTTGAGAAGTCTGGAAACTGCCACAGCTGCTGGTGATTCACTCTCCTGAAGTCTACTCTGTATTGTTTGGGGCCAGAACTGGGTGGCTCAGGTAGGACTGTGCTTAGCTCCCAGAGCACTTTGGTAGACACTTCCTCTTGGCCTGCCAGGTTGCATTCAGCAGGAAATTTGTTTCTCTCTGTCAGTTTGTCGGTTCTGCAGCTCTAAAATTTGTTTAGAGTCATTTATTTACATGCATTAGAAGTGATGGGAGCAGGAGCTCACACCAAGTTCTTTCTTTTACACTGCCATGTTTGCTTTTTTCCCTCTGCACAGTTTTTTTAAACAACATTTTTCTTTATATTTCTTGTTCCTGGTTTTTAAATTTTTTTTTGGTTTATGTTATATCCTGCAACTTTGTTAAAGGTGTTAATTATCTCAAGCAGTTTCTTTTAGTTTATTCCTTAGGATTCTCTAATTATACCATCATATCATCCATGAAGAGTGATTTTTTTTTCTTCATGGCCTGTTCTAAGCACTTCAATTTCATTTTCTTCTTGTTTTCTATAGCTAGCATCATTAGTACAGTATTGAATAATAGTAGTGATAATGGGTATTCTTGCTTCACTCCTGGTCTTACTATGAATGTCTTAAGTTTACCCCAAACAAATCACACTTGCTCTTGGTTTTTAGATGGATACCCATACTTAATTGATTCCTATGTTTTTTAGTGTTTTTATTTGGAATGATTGTATTTTTTCAAAGGATTTTTTCTGCCATCTACTGATATAATCATATAATTTTTGCTGTTGGTATGGTCAATTCTGTTAATAGTTTTCTTAATATAGAACCATTATTTCATTCCAGGTATTAATCCCACATTGTCACTGTGTAATATCTTTGTGATATATTGCTGTTATGTTATTGCTAGTATTTTATTCAAAAATTTTGCGTCAATAAGCATTAGGGAAGTAGTTTTATAGTTTTCTTCTTTCTCTATCTTTTTCCCTCTTCTTGGTTTAAATGTCAGCACCATATTTGTGTCTTGAAAATAATTTGCTAGGATTCCTTCTTTGATCATTTTTCCAAATAATTGATATAGGGTTAGAATAAATTTTTTCTTAATTCACTTATGATTCTATCTGATTCTGGGTATTTATTAATGCATAGGGAGCTCATTGATGGTTTATTCAATTTCTTTTTTGAAGACAGGTTTACTTATTTCTTCTTCTATTAATCTGGGAAGATTATATTGTTTGTAAATGTTCATGCATTTCACTCATTTGTCAGAAATACAGTGATGCAAAATAACTTAATAATTGCTTTAATTTCCTCTTCATTAGTGGGGAATTCAACTTTTTCATTTTTGACACTGGTAATGAGGTTCTCTTCTTAAAAAAATTAGATCAGCCAATATTTTATTGTTTTTTTTTAATACAACCAATTAACAGTTCCATTTTTTAATGATTTTCTTAGTTTAAAATTGATTAATGTAGGCTTGTCAGGATTTCCAATTTGGTGTTTAATTGGAGATTTTTAATTTTTTTTTTTCCAAAATTTTTTTAACTTGAATGTGTAACTTGCATGACCTATTTCTTAATTGTACTAATGTAAACATTTAGAGATATAAATTTTTTACATTTAAAAATGTTGCTATGTTGTCTTATTGTCATCTTCTTTAGAGACATTTATTATTTCTATTTTTTCTTTTATGTACTAATTTTTAGGATTTTTAGTCTTCAATTTATTTTAAATTTATGTTCCCAGTTTCCTTTTTTAGATTTTATTTTTTACTGTATTATGATCTAAAAAGGATGCATTTAGTATTTCTACTTTTCTTCATTTGGATATGTGTTTTTGTCTTAATACAGGGTCAGTTTATGTGCAAGTGCTATATACTGCTGAGAAAAAAGGATATTCCTTTCTATTCTCATTCAATTTTCTCCACAGATCTATCATATATCAAACTTCTCAAAAGTTCTGTTCATTTCAAGTTCTTTCTTGTTTATTATTATTATTAGGTAAAATTTATCTAGTTCTAAGAGGCAACAGTTGAGGTCCATTACTGGTATAGTTTTGCTATTTTCTCCTGTGATTCATTTAACTTTTCTTTTAAGAATCTGGATGCTATTTGATGCATATATGTTTGTTATCAATATTACTTCTCTGTCTAGGGTATCTTTTAGCAAAATGTAGGTTCCCTGCATATCTCTTCAGATTTATTTTTGCTTTTGCCTAGTCTGAGATCATGATTGGTATCCTTGGGTTTATTTTTTACTTTAGTTGAAGTATATAGATACTGCTCCAGTCCCTTATGTTAACCCTTTGTGTATCTCTTGGCTTCAAGTGTAATTCTTGTAAAAAACATATAATCAGATCCTTGTTTTTAATCCAAACTATTAGCTACTTCTGTTTTATGGGTGAGTTTATCTTATTTACATTCAAAGGTTTGATCACTATATATTTCCCTCAATTTTATCTCCCCTTTGTTTATAGTTCTCTCTCTCTCTCTCTCTCTCTCTCTCTCTCTCTCTCTCTCTCTCT